>NC_069503.1:971180228-971480228 GCF_027579735.1 Bombina bombina
CCACTTGTTTCAGAGTCCCGAGCATGTCTAGGAGTGTCCTATTAAAACGCTCAGGCTGGGCATCACCCTCAGGGTGGTAGGGTGTTGTTCTGGACTTGTGAACCTGCAACATATCCAACAGTTCTTTGATCAGCTTACTCTCAAAGTCTCTACCTTGATCAGAATGTATTCGATTGGGCAGACCGTAGTGCATAAAATATTTCTGCCAGAGGACCTTGGCTACGGTCACAGCCTTCTGGTCTTTAGTGGGAAAAGCCTGAGCGTATCTGGTGAAATGGTCTGTTACTACCAGAACATTCCCAATTCCGGTAGTATCATTCTCAATACATAGATAGTCCATGCACACAAGATCCAGGGGTCCTGTACTTCTCAGGTGGCCCATAGGGGCAGCTCTCACAGGCAGAGTCTTTCTCTGAATACATCTTCTGCAGGTCTTCACATAATGTTCAACATGTTCTCTCATGCGAGGCCAATAGAACCGGTCTTGTACCAGGCCATAGGTCTTGTCTACCCCAAGATGCCCATGTTGATCATGGAGGGCTCTTAGGACCATTCCCCGATATCTATGAGGTAACACTAGCTGCTTTCGACCAGGGTGGTCATGGTATTTTATAATTCTATAAAGGATTCCATCTTCTAGATGTAGTTTACTCCATTCTCTCCGGTACAAATCTCTTTGTCCAATGGGAAGGGAGCTCAGTAATTTAGGGTTCTTGGCTCTCATTGCCTTGAGGACTGTCCCTATATACCAGTCCTGTGACTGGGCTTTCTTCTTGTCTTCATTGGTTATGTGAGACCACTGTTGGAGCATTGCAGGAGCACAGAATACCTCTGGTACGGCTTCTGGGGAGTGACATATGGAGTCTATTCCTCTGAGTTCAGAGAACTCATCCTGCCTCTCAGCCACTACATATGTTTGGCACAGGGCTCCTACCCCAGGCACAGGGATTTCTTCCCATTCCTCCTTTTCTTCATGAGGAGGAAGTCCAGGTCTGCGGGACAGAGCATCCGCACTGACATTCTTAGGGCCTGGCTTGTATTTAAGGCTGAAACTATAGTTCGACAATGCTGCCAGCCACCTATGCCCTGTGGCATCCAGCTTTGCTGTTGTTTGAATATAAGTAAGCGGATTGTTATCCGTCCTTACCTCGAATGTTGCTCCATATAAATAGTCATGTAACTTGTCCACAATTGCCCACTTGAGCGCCAAGAATTCTAGCTTATGGACCGGATAGTTTTTCTCTGCACCAGTTAGACTTCTACTTATGTAGGCCACTGGTCTTAACCCTTCCGGGTAGCTCTGATGCAATACGGCCCCTAGGCCTTCCATACTGGCATCAACATGGAGCACATATGGTTTCTCAGGATCTGAATATGCCAATACAGGAGCTTCTGTGAGTCTTTTCTTCAAGATTAAGAAGGCTTCTTCGCATCCTGAGGTCCATTTCTTTCCGAAGGAGTCTTTAGGACTTGGCGCCTTAACACCCTCTATAGCAGAGGTAGTCTTTAACAGGTTGTGTAGCTCTCGAGCAATCTTTGAATAGTCTTTCACAAACCTCCGGTAGTAACCGCAGAATCCAAGAAATGAGCGCAGCTCACTGATGTTATCTGGCCTGGGCCAGTTCATCACCGCTTCAATTTTGGTCGGGTCAGTTGTCACACCTTGTGCGGAAACAATGTGACCTACATATGTAACAGAGTTCTGGGCAAACCGACATTTGTCTATTGATAATTTCAGACCCTCTGCTTGGAGTCGATCCAACACCTTCAGCAATCGCTGTTCGTGCTCTTCTGGTGTCCTTCCAAACACTATGAGGTCATCAAGATAGACTAGGCACTCTTTGGGATTCATATCCCCCACAGTCTTCTCCATCAGCCTTTGAAAGGTGGCGGGAGCTCCAGTGACCCCTTGGGGCATCCTGGTAAACTCGTAGAATCCCAAGGGACAGATGAAAGCTGTCTTTTCCTGATCCTCCTTCTTCATGGGTACCTGATAATACCCAGACCTCAAGTCCAGAACGCTGAACCACTGGCTTCCAGAAAGGGCATCTAGCAGATCTTCTATCCGTGGCAGAGTATATTGATCTGGCACAGTCCTTTTGTTTAAAGTCCGATAGTCTATGCAGAGCCGGACTGTGCCATTCTTTTTCCTAACTACCACTATGGGTGAGGCATATGGACTTCTGGACTCTCTAATAATGCCAGATTCTTCCATCTGTTTGAGTATATCCCGGACATCTTCCACATCTCGAGGGGGTATTCTCCTTGATCTTTCTCTGAAAGGAGCTGGGTCAGAAAGTCTGATAGCATGTGTGGCACTCTTTGCACATCCCACATCCATTTCTTTCCTGGAGAAGACTTTCTCTCGAGTAGCTAATTTGGATCGGAGGCTATCTCTCCACTTTTGTGGTAGAGGAGAATCTTCCAGTTCAAAAACTATAGGTCCTTCATGATCACCTCCCTGTTCTGCCTTTACAGACATTACTGAAGAGACTTGGTCCAACAAGTGAATCACACCAATCTTCTGGTGACGATCAATTCTGATCTCTGTGGGTGTTAAGTTTCTTATCATTATCGGAAAATCTTTACACCAGTGATTCCGCCAGTCTTTCACCTCAGGTATGAGAGTCCACCCCTTTTTTGCATCCTCCTCAGGCAAGGACTCAATGAGGTATTGCCTGGTTCCTCCTGATATTTCATGGTGCATAGATGCTATGGCTCGTAGAGTCTTAGTCTCTCCAGGCCTTACAAATAAAGGTTCTTTCCCCGAGTAGTGGCATGATCCTGGTCTAGCTTGTAGGGCTAGTCGATGGCACTCTTTCCCTAGAACAGGGCTGACTTCCATCAGTCTGGTTAGAGATACATCTCCCACTTCAGTTAGGTAGGCCCTGAACATGTCCTGCACCATTCTTGCGTTGGTACCCAAAATTATTGGGGCGCACATTGTTTTCTTCATGGAGCATACAAGAGCTTCCAATTCCATAGGGCAGATCATTCCTGTGTTTAACTGTGGGATGGTTATTGTCACTCTTATACATCCCTCTACAGGCTGGGCCTGAGATCCCACTCCCCACAACTGCAACTCTCCTGCTGGCTCCAGGGGAATATGTTTTAGATGATGGTCATAGAAGTCTCTATTAATGATGGTGACCTGGGATCCAGTATCTAACAAGGCCGAGGCATGAATATCTTCTATTTGTAACTGTATCAGAGATTTGGGCCCGATCTTGGCCCCCACAGATAACATGGGTGTGGTTTTTTTCCTCTTTTCCTGAAAGGACTGGTAACTTGAGCCTCCTCCAGCTCAATAGCTAGCACTTCCACTCCTGTATCTGATGAATTAGTGGGACACTCCCGCTTGAAATGTCCTGATTTTCCACACTTAAAACAGTTCCCTTGGGGGGACTGTTCCTCTGGGAATAACCTTCCTGTGGTCTCCCTGCGGTGCTGCCTCCTGGTAGGAGAATAATCTGTTCTTCTTGGCAATGACTTAGACAATAATTCTAATTCAGCTACCTTTTTTTTAAGGACGAACAGTTCCATATCCTCTTTCTCTGCAGCTTTAGAAGAATTTCCTTTTTGTGGAGGAGATGGGGACATTTGGTTCTCCAGTACTTTTGCTTTTCGGATCAGTGTGGAATAGGACAAGACTTGATCATCCAACTTAACTCTTAACATGATCATGACTGGATCATTGCTAAGGCCTCCCTTCTGAATTTGTTTGGATAGTCGAGCATCCAACTCAGATGCAGTGACTGCTCCATTATGAAACAGTTTTCCCAGTGACAATTGTAATCGATTGATATAGTCTGAAGCTTTCTCATGTTCCTTCTGTTTAGTGGCTAGGAACTTAATTAATAGATCATCAGAGTCCTCTGATTTTCCATACGCATCCTGCAAAACTTTCAGGTAATCTTGTGCAGTAGCTTGTTCATTCACTCCCCTAAACAGCCTTATCATATTCGTAGCTGGGAAACGAAGACTCTCCATTATCCGTTGTTTTTTTATGTTATCCGTACAAGACCATTCTTCCAATAATTGTACAGCATTATCCTTCCAGGCCTTAAAGGGTTCCTCCCCGGCAGGAACAGGCTGATTCCCAGAAAACACTTTCAGCTTACGGTAACTGTGGGTATGGGTAGCTGTTACTATGGCTTCTGAAAGTTTGTGCAGTATTTCAGATATGTTACTCTCTCCTGAACTTGTGGCTCTCAATAGGGAATCGCCTGGTTTTGGGGATGTTGGAGATGAGGGAACCACTAGATCTTGGGTCTTAGGGGCAGTTGTCCCTTGCACACTGGAAAAGTAGACATTTCGTTTGGGGATGGCCCCAGTCTCTACAGGGGTAACCGGTAATCTCCTGGCGGGTTTCTCTGACAAAGGGGACAGAATCTGGGAATAACTTGATACATTAAAGTCTCTTTGGCCTATACTGGAGGGTTGCTGCAGTGTAACCCCTTCCTCCTTATCAGGGAGAGCATACACTAAGCGACATCCTTCAGGAGCTGCTTCAAGAAGGTATAGACATGTAGGCCTATGACGGCCTCTCAAATCTGCATGGGAATATACTAACATGTAAGTTTGACCGTATGAATCATGCAGGATATCTCTGATGGTAGCCATCTCTATTCCCAGTACAATCTCTACGCACTTGGTGATATGTTTTATTTCACTATAGGGAGGTACCTGGCATATCATCACTGCATGATGCAATGGTACCTTCTGTTGCTGGGCCCAATCTGTTACAAATGGGAGTGTGGGCCGGGGAATTAACGTATCCTTACTGGTTGTACCCCAATTTATCTCAGCAGTACCACCAAATGTAACGGGGTTTGGCCTAGGCCCACAATTACCCCTGTGGGTCTTTACCCCAGCTACCTCCATGTGCTCTGCAGGCTGATCCTGAGTCTCCGCTACCTGGGAGTTGGGGTACATGACTGTGGCAGTGCCTCCACCTGACTGGGCATCCAGGGCAAGAATGGGTTTCCCAGACAGGAACATAATAAATAACTACAACACACACAGTAATAACAGTAAAACAGTATGAACATGTATTAAAGGATTATGGCAAATAAAAAATAAGGCAAGAAATACAGTGACTAACTAACACACCAACTCTCTCTAACCAGGCCCAGCACCCTCCCAAACCACCTGCGAACCCACCCTCAGACTTCACCCTAATGGCTGATGGGTACCAGTTGGTGCACAGAAATGTTGGGGCCCTTTAAGGTAATCCACATGCATTTAAACAGTTACAGCTCATAGGAAACTGCAATCCACAGGAAGAGCTGTTTATAAGTTTATGTGATGGACAGAATGCCATGTTAGTATGACAAGGAGAGAGGATACTTCTTACCACTAAACAGGCTGAAAGAAAACTCCAAGGTCTGCCAGTCATTTACTTTGTCTGCATTCTTCTCCACAACTCTCTCACAGGGTCAGACTGCAGCTGGCAGCAAACACTAAATCAGCAGAGGAATGCTGTTACTTTACAAGATGAAGTCTGCAGCTCTCTCACAGCCAGGCCTCACACACACCTTCACTGCTCTGGCATGTCTGCTTCCTCCTGTGTCTTACACTCTTCTTTCAGTTTCACTTGATCACATGACCAACCAGTCTAATAGTTGCCTAGGCAACATCTCCTGCAGATTGTATACAGGTGCAAAAGTTCACAGGAAAATGTTCAACAGGAAGGGCTACACCTATATATATATATATATATATATATATATATATATATATATATATATATATATATATATATACACATGATAATATATATGTATAGATCTATATCTATTTAAAAATACTTAGAACATATTCCCCTATGTGAAGAACATTTGATTGTGAAATATTTCCAAATATACATAGTTAAACAATTTATAAAATATGAATATTGCATAAATATTATTTTACATGTTTCATCTACTTGACTGTAAAGGGCTCCAATGCACTTATATTTCTATATCTCACCACATCTGATTCTTGTTAGGTCAGCTTGAGCCATTGGGGCCAATTTATAAAAATGCGACCAGACATGATACAATGTAGCGTATCATGTCCGCAAGCACATCTATAAATGCAGACAGCATACGCTGTCAGCATTTATCATTGCACAAGCAGTTCTTGTGAACTGCTTGTGCAATGCCGCCCCTGCAGATTCACGGCCAATCGGTCGCTAGCAGGGGATGTCAATCAGTCCGATCATATAGGATCGGACGTATTGATGTCCGCAGCCTCAGAGCAGCCGGACAAGTTATGGAGCAGAGGTTTTTAGGGCATCAAGCTCTATTCGGAGCTTGATAATTTGGCCCCTTTATATGCAGCTCTGTAGAGGAAATCAGAGTCTCATTGTGCAGGCTTACTACAGAGAGGAAGGAACTGAGACCTTGCTGTATGTCTGACTGCATAGCTGGCAGAAACAAGAGCCTGGTAAGCAAACATTGAGCTAAAATGTACTTTGGGCAGGTTTGTCTCTAAAATTCCTGGTAGCGAAGGGGTTAAAATATATAGTATGTGTAAACAACACTCTCCTAGTCAGACTATAATGCAAACAAATTACATTATCAGTAACTGGTTGAATAAGTGCTTAACCACCTTACGGGAAGAGGACAGGGCTACCTCAATATCTTTCTTTAACTGCACATGGACAAAATTCATGTTTAAATCCTATATATATATATATATATATATATATATATATATATATATATATATATATATATATATATTTATATATATTTATTTATCTGTATTATTCATTGTAAAATTATTCTCAAGTATGAAGGTACATTATCATGCAACGTACATTTTGTGTATTGTTTAATGTCCCTTTGAATTTGAACAAATTATCTAATATAAATGCTAACAAACTATGATTAGCATGAGTTTTATAACCTACAATGTTTTTTACACCTATAAAAATGCTTTTATATTTACAAACTTCAAATTTACCGTAGTAATAACCCCTTTACTGCTTTTTCTTGCACAAGTGTCACAAACTTACACTCACCCAAAGACCCAGTAAAATATATATTGCTAGATTACATGGGGCTCGCAATAAATAGCACAGGGTGCGTTATCTTTTCCATGGCCTTTCCCTGAGAATAATGTGCAACTGGTATTACAAGTGGATGGTAACTATTATAAGCAAAGCATCTTAATGGAGCAGTCTACTTGAAAAGTTTTATTGTTTAAAAAGATAAAAAAGCACTTTATTACCCATTCCCTAGATTTACATAACCAACACTGTTATATTAATACACTTTTTACCTCTGTTATTACCTCTAAGCCTCTGCAGACTGTTCCCTTATTTCATTTCTTTTGACAGACTTGCATTTTAGTCAATCAGTGCTGACTCATAAATAACTCCATGGGAGTGAGCACAATGTTGTCTATATGACACACATGAACAGCACTGTCTAACTGTGAATGACTGTCAAAATGCACTGAGATAAGAGGCAGCCTTCAACAGTTAAGAAATCAGTTTGAGCCCACCTAGGTTTAGCTTAAAACAAAAACAAACAAGAGAACAAAGCAAATTTGATGATAAAAGCACATTGGGAAGTTTTTATAATTGCATGCACTATCTGAATCATAAAAGTTTAATTTTGACTTGACTTTCACTTTAACATGGCTGAAACTTTTTTAACGTGCACAAGGAGAGTCATTAGCACTCTCACAGCACTTGTATATTACAAGTGGTGAGTTAAAGGACCACTAAACACAGTAAAATAGCATAAACAACAAATGTATTATACATAAACAATGCAAAAGCACTGAGTTCGAATTTCAGATGAGTAGATTTTTTTTTCAGACAAATTTCAAAGTTAGTTTTATTTCCCATCCCACTGACAGCCATCAACGAATCACAAATTGCATATACGTATATTAAGTGAATCTTGCACATGTCAATGATTTAAGTAACTTTATTTGAAGCCAGAATCAGACAGCACAGCAAGGGACGAATGACTTCCCCTAGTGTCCACTCGCTTCCTTGAATAAAAGACTGACAACCACTCTGGGGAGAAAAGGCCGTAGCCCAATTTTATTAAATACTTAATAAATATCATAAATAACAACTTAAACTTTAACAAGGGTGCTTGTCCACCAACGCATGTGTTGCCAAGCTCAGCCAACACGCCCCACAGTTCTGAATCTCTCCCCTGCAGCCCAGCAGGAGGTACCATTAGCCAGTTATTGACCTAAAATAGGCAAACACCCGCCACCCGATGACTGCGACATCCACCAACTCCTTCCTATAAAAACAGGGAGGGAGGGCGGGAGCTTCCTTCTGTCTATTTTTCCAAACTGATGTCCTACTTCCTGTTCCTCTCCTATTTCTCCCTTTCATCACTCCACCCCTCTCACCTATACTTGACCCCATATTTTGCGGGTCCACAGGAGGAGGGGGGTCACCCACCCCTCCTTCCATGCTCTCATACAGGGTGAATTGACCCCCCTAGTGTCCACTTGCTTCCTTGAATAAAAGACTGACAACCACTCTGGGGTGAAAAGGCCACAGCCCAATTTTATTAAATACTTAATAAATATCATAAATAACAACATAAACTTTAACAAGAGTGCTTGCCCACCAACGCACGTGTTGCCAAGCTCAGCCAACACGCCCCACAGTTCTGAATCTCTCCCCTGCAGCCCAGCAGGAGGTACCATTAGCCAGTTATTGACCTAAAATAGGCAAACACCCGCCACTGCAAGGCCTAAGGCCGATCACCACCCAACCTGGTTAAGGCCTTTTCAACCCCTTTCTTCATGTTAAATATAAACAACTGCTGCACAACCTCATTCAAATGTACTCCATTTTTATGAAAAAAACAACTACCCGATTCCCCCTCGATCTCTGCAAGGCGAATGCCAACCCCCCCCAGCTCTCATTACAAAACCTGTGATAACTCTGTTAACTTTCTTTCTTGAGTTTTCCAAACTCTTAAAATCCCAAGCTGCCTTCCACACCAATCTCGGCGTGATCTCAGACCAAACCACAATGAGACCCGGAAACAACTGCCATAGCCTAGCTTTGTCTCTTTTTACACAGTCTTTTAAATCTTTGCCTCACCACCTGACCCCACCGCAAACCCCTGACCCCAAACCTTTGAAACTGACATAAGACTCTATCCAGCCCATCTGAGTTCATTTTCCAGTAGCAACCGCTGCCCTTCTAGCTCAATAAACGAAAGAGTGTCCGACGATCCAACACGTCACCGGACCTGTCAAAATACAAGAAAACCAACTGAGCATTTATATTGGCCTCACATACCCCCTAAAATTTTCAGACCACCATCATCCAATTCTCTTAATCACATCCTCCCCCAAATCTCTCTCAAATGCCTCTGTTGCAGCCCCAATCCGAAACGAATGTGAACTGAAATCTTTAACCTGCAAACCCAACAACCCAATAATTCTCCGGAAGATTGCCACAAACTGAAATCTATATAATGCGGTACCATTTTCATGAAAGGAGCCTTCTCCCTCTGGCCGAATCCCCAAATACCTCGCAACTGAGTCCACCGGGCAGCATAGCCCCCCGTCCACATACAGCTGCATCAGCATCCCTCTCCCAAATTTGTCCGTCTTTGATCTGCACAGCCAAATCTCGAGGCCACCCCTTCCTATCCGCATGTCCCCAAACTGTAAACCACCCTTTCCAGCTTTATTAACCACAACCAACTCCGAAATCCTAAAGGCGCCAAAAAACGCCACAACAAAAGCAGCCCTGAACAAGGCTGTATCGAACACAGATGAGCACACGCTCGGCAATGAACCCACCACATTGTGAAGCAGTTCAAAACTCACCGGCCACCTGCTATCCATCGTCACCCGCACTGCAAAAACTTTTGTGATATCTTCCTGCCCCATAATTTTAAACAAGAAGGCTAAAGTCACCACCCTCCGTTTCACAACAGCAATAGAAATCCCCAATTGCTTCCATTCCTCAATCCATCTCATCAGTATCCAAACTGGATCCTGACCTGAAACTGACCACCTCCTCAACAAAAACTCCATCCACTGGCTCCATACCTGCCTATATGCCCTCCAAGTGTTCAGACCCGAACCAAAGGCATCAAGCCTTGGTACCAAAAAACCAAAGGTCTGCTGGGCATCTCATTCCCTCTCAATCGGCTCCCAGAGCCTCCTTCTGAAACTGGTCCCACTGCAAATGAGACAACGCATCAGCAATGACGTTAGCAGTCCCAGGTACGTGCACCCCTTTAAGGAGACTCACCACAGGGGGGAATTGGCCGTCAGCCAGTTAAGTGTCTGAACCACCCCCATGTAATCTGAATGAAACATCACTTTCTTGTTCTGAAGCTCCCCCTGCCATAACCTGACTGCCACTACCAATGGGAACAGCGCACCAAAGATATAAGCCCCAAAGCCCATTGAACCTGACGCATCTGTAAACAGGTGCAGATCAGCCCCCGCCACGAACGTCTCATGCACAATGGTCACTCCATTGAAATCCCTCAAAAATTCCACCCACACTCCAAAGTCATCCTTTAACTCTCTTGTCAAACGTATTCAATGCTATGGCTGTTTAATCCCCGCCATCGCTAAGGAAAGCCTTCTGTTCAAAATCCTCCCCACTGATGGTGAGCTTACCTAGTAGGGATTTCATCTCACACAGCTTCATCTTCCTCCTACCCTAGAAACCCTTCAAAAACCCCACCAGGTCCCTCCCCATTATCAAGGGGTAACCTGCATTCCCCTGCCACAGAGTCTATTTGGATCCCCATAATAACTCAATTCAGTAACCGATCCCTCCGTTTTCTCTGCAGCCACCGGAATCCTGAAATCAACTGCCACTTCCGAAAATACCGACATCAAGTGCTTTCAAACCTGGGACCCGGCAGGGTCCACAAACAAGAAGTCATCCAAATAATGGATGACCGAACTGACCCCAGCACGCCGTTTGATGACCCATTTCACAAAGCTGCTAAATTTCTTGAAATATGAGCACGAAATGGAGCACCCCATGGGCAAGCATAAGTCCACAAAGTAATCCCCTTCAAAATAACACCCTAGCAGGTGATGCGAAATAGGGTGGATCGGGAGCAACCTAAAAGCTGCCTCAATGTCCACTTTCCCCAGGAGTGCTCCCTTCCCCGCCTCTCTGACCAATGCAACAGCCTTTTCGAATTAGGCGTACCTGACTTGCATCAGCAAGGGGGCAATACCATTGTTTACCGAATTCCCCTTAAGATGAGACAGATGGTGAACTTTTTTGGGGACAACCCCTAATGGTGACACCCTCAAGCCCGGAACCGGCGGAAGTGCAAATGGGCCGGCCATCCACCCCAACTCAAACTCATTCCTAAGCTTATCCTGCACCACCTCTGGAAAGTCTCTGGCTGACTTCAGATTTTTTGGAAATAGCGCCACTGCCCTGCCCCTCAAATGGAATCACGAACCCTGAGTTAAAACCCGTCAATATCAGCTCTGCATCTGCCTTCTTACCCCGCACTCTACCATACTGCTCTAACCAAGGCACCATCTCTCTTACCATCACTGGGGTCTGTGCTCTGAGCAACGAAGTCCCTGCCCTTCCCTCCCGTTTTTCTTGAAGCACTTTGACATGGAGTGGGCACTCGTGCTTGTATTTACAAGAGGTTCCAAACCGGCATTCGCCTTCATTGTATTGAAAACACAGTCCTTTTCTAATTGCCACTGCTGAACTGCCGCTACCTGAGCTCCCTGCCACTGAGGAGGTCCGAAAGGACTGGCCTGAATGCAGAGGGGTCATGATCTCAAGCCAAATGCCCATATCCCTATCGTCCCATCTCATCTCAGGACGGACGGCAATATGCTGATGAAATTGTTCATTGTACCGCCACCACGCCATACCCCCGTAAGTCCTATAGGCTCCCGCAATCTCATCTAAATAACAAAATAATGCAGCCCCTTAATCTGCAAATTTCTCACAGATGACACTGGCCATAATGCAGAATGCCTTGGACCAGTTCCCAGAGGTTTTGGGCAACTTCCTATAGCGTTTTTTACGTTCCTCCTCCTTTTTCGTCTGATCCCCCTTGGTGTCCTCTTTAACCTCCCACACCTGATCAAGGGGGAGCAACGTGAATATTTCTAAATACTCCCGCTTCAAAATCCGCTCCTTTAACTCTGGCATCAGATAAATACCCAACGGCCCATAAACATGGGCGTCTAAAAGCTTGTTCTGAAACCTTAAGGCTGCCCCCCGCTTGCCCTGCTCGCTTCACCCCAACTGCCAGCGCCGGTGCCATCCCTACTGCCCCAAACCCCTCCGCCACTGTCGTAGGATGCACCCATGCCTTTTCCATGGCACGCCCTACCGTAACCATTCCCGTCCTTGTTTCCTAACTTCAGCAGGTCTTTTAGGCCCTTAATCAAATCCCCCGAGAGCCCCTCACCACTCACACCTCAAGTCATGCTGCCAACCCCCACCTGCCCAGCCGCTACACCTGTTATTGTAGGCACCATACTTGGTCCTGTCTGTACACCTGCCTGGCTGTCCCTCTTCCCACTCTGGGCAGCTGGAGCTGCCGTGTCCTTCCGCCCCGACTCGTGTCCCCTCCTTGAAGTGTCCCGCCTAGACAAGCTCCCCACATGAGGAGACATAGATCTCCTGTCCCTGGTCATGGTATCCTCAGTCCCTTCTAGCCTTCCCCACATAGGGGAGTCCGGCACCTCCCGGGGGCGCCTCCCTCTAGTAGGTGACCTAGAGCCTCCTCTAGGCCGTTCATGTCCTGTAGCTCTCTGACCCCTGCTGTGCCCCACTAGGCTGTGCCTCTCCACCTGAGAAGTGTATGACGTCAACATACTGCTCCCTAGCTCCCTGGCAGATGCCCCCCCCCATGTGTTCCCCTCTCCACCTGCCCAGGCCTGGCAACCCTTTGCCCCCCAGAACCCCATATGAATGATAATGTCTGCAGCAGCTGCGCCAAGGCAGCCAGTTCTCCTACCTGGTGCACCGTAGAATGTCCAGCAGATGGTCACTCCCCCAAGTCCTCACCATCCAGATCGCTGTAGGCTATATCCATCCAGATGGAATTGCCGCCCGAGTCCAGAATTTCTGAGGCCAGTGGCATTCCCCTGCCGACACTGCAGGAGAGGCCGTCCAACTCGTCCTGCTCACCAGGCCGACTGGTCTCCTTCTGCCCGGCCTCCGTACCCGCTTTTGGTCCTCCACCAATGACGTCACTGGCCTGCATGACGTCCTCTTCTCTCAAACTGCTCCTACTCACTGCGCCCTGCCGACATCGGCCTGACCTCCTCAACAGCTCCTGAAGCATGGTCCTGCTGCTCACCGCTGCCCTGGAATGCCTCCCAGCCTGCAACTCTGGACTCAGCCTGCTCGGCGGGTGCGACCTCCTGGATGACCGCAGCCTTCCTGCCACACTGCTGGGCTCCTAATCTGCCTTTTCTTCTTGTTCCAGCAAGCGCTCCTGCAACCAGCGGGCACCTCTGCTCTCCACCAATGCCGCCACCCTGGCCAGCAGCTCCTGCACTGACGACAGGAGGTAAGCCCTTAGCTCCCGATTTCACTCTTCTGTCAGCTTCCTTCTGTCTATTTTTCCAAACTGTTGTCCTACTCCCTGTTCCTCTCCTATTTCTCCTTTTCCTCACTCCACCCCTCTCACCTATACTTGACCCCATATTTTGCGGGTCCACAGAAGGAGGGGGGTCACCCACCCCTCCTTCCATGCTCTCATACAGGGTGAATGTACAATCCATAATCCAGAGGTTGGTCCAAGGTCAAACCAGAAGGAAAGGATAGGAATCCTGAATGCTGAATAACCAAGAAAAGAGTTTTTATATTGAAGAAACAGTCCTAGCACTATGGAGGTCAGTCGGTTAAAAATAATGATTCTTATTGAAAAAAGTTTAAAAACTAAACATTGCACAATTATTATTTTTTTTTTTTACTAATACAAATGAATTCAATTTGATGGAATTCTGTCCAATTTCATACAATCTAACCTGTGAAGTATGAAATACCCCACTCCATGTTTATGCCATGTGGGAATCTGGTGGCCAATTTATAAATCCAAAATAGTTCATATTTAGTAAGAAATCTGTATCTATCACACCCTCTTTGTGTGGTTTGATAATTTCAACAATATTCACTGTGAACTCAGGTTTGTTGGAAAAATGTATGCTATTAAAGGGACATTAAACACTAAATACATGCTAGATAGAATGATGCATTGAAAGAAAAGATTAGTTATTAACTATTTAACTATTTAATAACTACCTAGTTAAAATAAAGACAAATTTACCTGTAAAATAAAACCTAACCTAAGTTACAATTACACCTAACACTACACTACAATTAAATTAATTACCTAAATTAAATACAATTAATTACAATTAAATAAAATTATCTAAAGTACAAAAAACAAACCCTAAATTACAGAAAATAATAAACAAATTACAAGATTTTTAAACTAATTACACCTAATCTAATCCCCAAAACAAAATAAAAAGCCCCACCAAAATAAAAAAAACCCTACCCTACACTAAATTACAAATAGCCCTTAAAAGGGTCTTTTGCTGGGCATTGCCCCAAAGTAATCAGCTCTTTTACCTGAAAAAAAATTACAATTCCCAACCCCAACATTAAAACCCACCACCCACACAACTAACCCTACTCTAAAACCCACCCAATACCCCCTTAAAAAAACCTAACACTAACCCCTTGAAGATCACCTTACCGGGAGACGCTTTCACCCAACCGGGCAGAAGTGGTCCTCCAGGTGGGCAGAAGTCTTCATCCAACCATGCAGAAGTGATCCTCCAGACGGGCAGAAGTCTTCATCCAGACTGCATCTTTATCTTCATCCATCAGGCGCGGAGCGTGTCCATCTTCAAGACATCCGATGCGAAGCATCCTCTTCTTTCCACGGCCACCGACTGAATGAAGGTTCCTTTAAATGACGTCATCCAAGATGGTGTCCCTTCATTGCATCAGCCAATAGGATTTTTTCTACCTTAATTCCTATTGGCTGATAGAATTCTATCAGTCAATCGGAATTAAGGTAGAAAAAATCCTATTGGCTGATCCAATCAGCCAATAGGATTGAAGTTCAATCCTATTGGCTGATCCAATCATAACGATGCACTATGCAAGTCCCATTGAAAATATAGGATACGCAAGTGGATTTGCAGTATTTCTGAGTCTGGCCAAAAAAGTGAGCGGTACACCTGTACCTGCAAGACTCGTAATACCAGCAGGCATTAAAAAGTAGCGTTGGGTCCGGCAAATGCTGCTTTTTAACTCTAACGCACAACTCGTAATCTAGGCCATTGTTTGAAGCAAGAATCAGACAGCACAGCAAGGGAAGAAGTACAATCCAGAATCCAGAGGTCAGTCCAAGGTAAAACCAGAAGGAAAGGATATGAATCCTGAACGCTGAATAACCAAGAAAAGAGTTTTTATATTGAAGAAACAGTCCTTGCACTATGGAGGTGAGCTGGTTAAAAATAATGATCTTTATTGAAAAAAGTTTAAAAACTAAACATGTCACAATTATTTGTGTTTTTTACTAATACAAATGAATTCAATTTGATGGAATTCTGTCCAATTTCATTTAATTCTATTTTATACAATCTAACCTGTGAAGTATGAAATACCCCACTCCATGTTTATGCCATGTGGGAATCTGGTGCCCAATTTATAAATCCAAAATAGTTCATGTTTAGTAAGAAATATGTATCTATCACCCCCTCTGGGGTGTGGTTTGATAATTTCAACAATTTTTACTGTGAACTCCGGTTTGTTGGAAAAATGTATGCTATTAAAATGTTTAGCTACTGCAGAGTCTTTTTTAATTTATAGATTCATGTGCCTTCTTGACACCCTTTTAGTAGCAAAATCATTTCCTGTGTTAAATTAAAGATTGTGTCACCTACAACAGTGGCTTCTAAACTCACACCATATTTTGCGTCTTCACTACAACAAGTGTCATATTTGAAGCGCATTTAATCCTGCGTCAATCTGCAATCCGCTCCTTCTTTGTCACAAGTTATGGACTGAACAGGCTCGTATTTGTACCATCTCCACTGGAAATTCATGTTTGTGTGACAGTGTTCTAGCCTGACCACCATACCAACCTATCGAGAAAACATTTTTACATATAAGTGAGAATGAGGGGTCAAATCTTTATGAGTGTAAAAATATCCTTAATCTTCTCTATAGTTTAAATAAATTATAATATGGTATATGTCTCCATCTCTCTTGCATAAAATACAGCCCTCAATTTCAGACAGGTTTTGACACAAATGCAGAGGTCGAGCTTCTGTTTCACAAAATGATGAGATTACCCCACTATTAAACCATATTGGGTCCAAAGCTCATGCTTATATTGAAAATAATTAGGAATAACAAAAGGCAGAAAAGTTTTACTACTTTCATTCTAAATAAACCGATCTCTTTATTCTTCTTGAACCAGAAACAAAACAACTCATTTTAAATAATGCTAAACTGCTCAAATAAGATGATTCCCAGAAATTGGAAAAATAAGGAGGTACAATGGGAAAAAAAATCCCCTATACTTGCATTCAGTCAGATATACTGAGAAGAACCCATAATTTTATATTTACAGATTTATCAAACCATCATGTTAGAAAGTTGCACTATTTATTGACATCTTCCAGGTCTTTAGTATTAACCAATGGCTCCTTCTAAATATTACCAACCTAGGTGTCATCCATATTTATAACTTCTTCATCTTTATTTTGAAACCAAATTAAATATTAATTTACATTCACTTATACTTAAACAAGATAGACAGTCAATATACAGTATTTGTTTTGAATCATAGTGAAGCATGGTGTATGGTTACTTAGTCAGGGAAGAAATTTAAGTTATCTCTAAGCTTCAGATCATTTTAAAGAATCAGTGGAATAAGCAGAAATTGCTAAATAGGGAATTCTTTTCACTTTACTTAGATTTTGTTTCTTCATTATCTTTTCTAATGTAAAATCATTTTATCATTATCAGATGTTGCAATTGCTAGATTTCTAGTCAATTCTTTTGAAAGCTTAAAGTAATACTAAACCCACATTTTGTCTTTCATGATTCAGATAGAGCATGCAATTTTAAGCAACTTTCTAATTTACTCCCAATATCAATTTCTCTTAATTCTTTTGCTATCTTTATTTGAAAAAGCAGGAATCTAAGCTAAGGAACTGGGACATTTTTGGTTCAGTACCCTGATAAGTGCTTGCTGATTAGTGGCTACATTTAGCTACCAATAAGCAAGAGCAACCCAGGTGCTGAAGTAAAAATGGGCAGGCTCCTGAGCTTACATGCTTGCTTTTCAAATAAAGATAGCAAGAGAACGAAGACAAATTGATAATAGGAGTAAATTAGAAAGTTGCTTAAAAATTACACTTTTGTAGTGCAGATATTGTATGCAATTCTTAAACATTTTCCGATTTGCTTCTGTTATCAAATTGTGTAGTTTTTTTATGTGCGTACTTTCTGAGCATGTGCAAGAGTTCACAGTATATATGTATATGAGTTTGTGATTGGCTGATGGCTGTCCCATGATACAGGGGACAGAGAAATGCATGTGTTGATTATGCAGTTTTACATTTTTCATGGTCCTTAAAAAAAAATAGAGAAATTTAAAAATACATCTAGAATTTTAATGACCTAAAAATCTAAAATTATTTGAATAATGTATCACAGACCTATTTTATATAACTATATTGTACAATGATTTTTTAAAAACTTTAATTTTCAAGACTGTATTTACATCTAGTTTTCACTTGTATTATTTTTCCATAAGAAATTAAGAATATTCACATTAGACATTTTAATGGAGATATAATAAAAATACCTCTTGAGAAACGTATAAATAATTTAAAGATCAATTAGCTTCTCCTTTTATAGCAATGTTTATTAAATCTTAATATGGAGTATAATTTATCTCTGAATGAAATAATGCTTTAATATTAACATTGAACTTAGGAATTTAATTAACTTTTGTTGGCAAATAATTAGATGGTTGCAGGCTAAAGATGTAAATATATTTTTTTTCTTTAATTTTGTACTTTAACCCTTATGTACACTTTGTGCACTGCTCTAAATATTTTTTGTTAAATTGTATGAATTTTGAATACATTATTTAAACTAGAAATGGGTCCAAGATACATTTGATACATTGATTCTCTTAATATTAAATGGATTTATACCAGCAATAAAAAGACACTGTGCGAGATTACAAATGGAGCACTTTTTCACGTATTACAAGTTGAAAGTAAAAGTTGTCGTGCAAGCATTACCCGATCTACCTTCAGGACTTTGGATATAGTAACAGCGTTATGCATTTTCCCCATGGAGCATGCAGTTAAAAAGTAAAGCTAAGACTTATTGCTTGCGCTAAATGGACAAAAGAAATAGTTTAAATATTTATTTGTAAATATATATTTCTATATGTATATAATTATTTAAAAAAAATTAAATAAAATACATATATATACTTATATGAAAATATACACTTATTTATTCTCTCTCTCTTTCTCTCTCTCTCTCTCTCTCTCTCTCTCTCTCTCACAATATATATATATTATGTTCAAATCAGCCAATAGGATTTCAGTAGCTCTCATCCTATTGGCTGATTTATAAAAATTTCAGCCAATAGGAATGCAAGGTACCCCAAATATAATATGGGTACCTTGCATTCAATCATCAATGTGCAGCAACAATCACATAAAGAGAATTCTCCATGCTGGATGGCTCCATGGCCGCCGGTCCTGCTCTGCAGCCACCTACATGCCAGCTTTGCTCAAGGTGAAGATAGAAGATGTCTCCACGCAATGCCCATACAAATGCCCCTTTAGGGGCAATGGGTAGCTTAGGTTTATTTAGACTTAGGTTTTTTTGGATGGGGGGTTGGTTGGGTGGGGGGTGTTTACTGTTAGGGAGTACTTTATAATTTTTTCATAGTGTTAGGATTTTCTAATTTTGTAATTTATTTTTTTTATTTTTATTTTATTTTTTTAAATTAGTTATGTTAGGTTCATTTATAGTTTAAGCTTAGGTTTTCTTTATTTCACAGGTAAGTTTTTATTTATTTTAAGGTAGTTATATTGTAACTTTAATTTAAAGTTAGGGGGGTTTTAGGTTTAGCGGTTAATAGTTTAATTTAGTGTGTCACGGTTTAGGGGTTTAGGTTTATTTTAGCGGTTGCGATGTGGGGGGCAGTGTTTTAGGGGTTAATAGGTATATTTTAGTAGTTGTGATGTGGGAGGCCGGCGGTTTAGGGGTTAATAACTTTATTTTAGTAGTTGCGATGTGGGGGCTGGCGGTTTAGGGGTTAATAGGTTTATTTAGGTGTTAGCAATACAGGGGCGGCGGATTAGGGGTTAATAACTTTATTTAGTGACAGCGATATCGGGGGCGGTGGATTAGGGGTATTTAGACTAGGGGTTTATGTTAGGGTGTTAGGTTTTTACATAACCTTCTTGTCCCTATAAACATCAATGGGGATTGCGGAATAGCAATCGCCATTCCGCAATCACAGGTGATAGTTTTTTTCTAACAATTTTTCTCTATTGATGCCTATGGGGGAAAACGTTCAGGAGCACATCATCAGGACTTGGCTTTTGTGCGGTATGGAGCTTATCGTACCATACCACGCAAAACAAGAAGGTGTTTTTTGTAACTTGTAATGGTGCAAATTTTTTAGCGTTATTTACGCACCGAGTTTAGCGCATAACTTGTTCTCCCATCATTTCTCCGCAGCTTGCCCTCGCATATCATAAATTCGGTTGTATTATCACGCCAATTTCCAAATTCGAGATGCGGCGAATTAATGATAAATTTTGCCGTTATTATTAGATATGCGCCTAATTTATCATTACATCATCGCAAAAAATGCGCCTATTTTTGGTCTGACTTAATTTTTTATTGAAATTATGTTTTAAACTATAGATGAACATATTTTAGCATATTTAATTATATTTTTTATATTAATGTAAGAAAATTTAATTTCTTTTTTATTTACCATTATTATAATCCATGTTATCTAATAAATGGTAATGAAATCACAAAAAACATTTTAATATTTAAAGTTAAATAAATTAAAATATTATTTAACCAATGCTACACAATACAAAGTCCACCTTCGTTTATCTCCTTTACACACCCCCTGCAGACCATAGTCCTATTATAAAAACTGGAACTGGTGACACATGCCTTACATTGAGCTCTAATCTTGTTAGCTTTTGACTGATAAGATAGTATAACTTTATTAAAGATAGTAATGAATAGGACGGCAAATGGTTATATTCAAATCATATATTCATTTTTTGTTACTAAAAAAAATAAGAAATATGTTACCTGCACATTCATAAAGAGAGAGAGAGAGAGAGAGAGAGAGACACAACACGGCCCGTGTGAACGGGCTTTAGGACTAGTATACATATATATAAATATATATTAATATGTAATTCTATATAGCTATATATATATATATATATATAATTTTAAATTTGAGGATCGATTCTATCTCCAGAGATGTGGGACAGCCATGGGGGCGAAATTCGCCCCCTCTTATGCCAACCTGTTCATGGGTTGGTGGGAGCTGTCCCACATCTATGGAGATAGTAATCCCTTCAGACATTTTGTCCATTATTATGGGCGATACATAGATGACCTTCTGGTCATCTGGTTGGGTGATGATACTGATTTTTCTAACTTCATGTCCTATCTTAACGATAACACCTATGGTATCCGATTTACTTCCGAATTACATAATAATTCGATTATTTTTTTGGATATTTCCTTAACCGGTACTAAAGAAGGAAGAATCATCAGTAACATCTACAGGAAACCCACTGCTGGGAATGCGCTGTTACATGCCAAAAGCTGACACCCAACTCATGTTTCGTTTGCTGTTGCCAAGGGACAATTTGTCAGAGTCAAGAGGAACTGTAGTCAGGGAGATATGTTTTGCAAACAATCTGAAGATCTTGCCAGGAGGCTCAAACAAAGAGGCTATTCTGACAAGATTATACATAAAGCAGAGAGACAAGTCCAGAGTATTGATAGACATGAACTAATTCGAGAACAGCCCGTGACATCAAGAAAACTCAATACTGACTCTCAGGGTATTACGTTTGTTACAGAGTTTAGTGCACAGTACCAAGAGATATGCAATATTGTCAAAAAACATTTTAACTTTTTGTCCGCTGATGACAGATTAGAAAGGTGTATAAAGAATGGACTACGCTGTTCTTATCGAAGAACACGTACTCTAGCTAACACTCTATCACCATCATCTTTACCAGAATTTGATAAACCAGCCAGCTCATGGCTTACACAAAAGGGCATCTACAAGTGCAGACAAAAATGTCGGGTTTGTGAGTACATCACAGCTTCAAACATATTTAAATCGGAGGTCACTGGGGAAACTTTCCCAATTACTAGTTGTTTGAAATGTACCACTACATATGTGATATACTTACTAACCTGTACATCGTGCCATCTACAATATGTAGGCCTCACTACTAACGAGGTAAAAGTTTGGATTAGAAACCACCTGTCTACAATACAGGCAGGTGAGGCTAGCACTCCACTGGTTAGACATTTTGCCCGCTACCATGATAAAAACATTAATACCTTGAGATGGCAAGCCATAGAAAGGGTTTTTTGTCCTCCTCGAGGTGGTGATCGAGAAAAATTGTTGCAGAAGAGGGAGATGTACTGGATTTTTAAGCTCAAAACAAGGGTGCCAAATGGCCTGAACTCTAAATATGACTTAATTAATTTTTGGAAATAATAATCACTTAGGGGGTATTGTCCGGTTGGTGTCTCCCTCTTCTGCAACATTTTCTGTAACGTCTTCTGTGATGTCTTTTCCCACGTTCTCTCTCTCACTTACTTATTGACTCAGTGTAGAATTTTAATAATAATGTTCACACTTGTATATTTGTGGTTTTGAGCTTTTATGCATGGTGACACAAGTACATGTATATTAATACATTCAGCGCCTCTTATGAAAAACAGCCTATCATGAATATTCATGTATTTAATATATATAGGGGTTCTTTTTTTCATATGAGAACAGTTGTCCTCATGGATTGAATAAATGCATGTAAATAAATAAATGTATACAGATAACCACTTATGAACATATAAGTATCATCACACATTGGTCGATCTGGACATGTGTTCTTGTGTAAGAACAGTAACTGTCATGACAGATACTATTACTCTTCTTTGTATATAATTCACTTCAGTGAGCTATATATATATAATATGAAAAGTAAACAAATAATCTTTGTAATGTAAACCTACATAATATAATGTTTTATCTATTTTATGGTTTACAATTTATACTTTTCCTAACAAAGATGTTTGATTGTTAGGTTTACTTAACTTACTATTTTTTCAGTCAGTTATTTACCTCCCCATTTTCTGTTTACCCAGCTCAATTGTTTCTCCATTCATCTAATAACGTGTTTTAAATGTTGTTTTAAATGATGTATATTATAAACATTTAAGACCATGTTCAGCCATTTATCTATGTATTTATCTGATCCCTTTACTGGTTTGTCCAGTGAATTATTCACACTTTAATATACAGCATTTTTGAATTGTATAGGGCACTTTAAATTAAATTGTATGAGCAGGTATTGTAATTACCTAATGACACACCTTGTTGAATTTTTAATCAATTCATTTTAACCAATGAGATGCAACCTACTCCCTTAAATAGGTGGTTAGGTGTTTCTTTAAACAGCTATGATTACGACCTGAGGGTCGAAACATGTCAGCCGTTTTACACAAGTGACTGTGTTTGCTCACTGTCTCCATGGATGATGTGGATATATATTTTAAAGCTATGGAATAAAATTTGGAACTTTTAACCTACTCGTCTGCTGCAACTTGCTTTTGTTACTTATTATATATATATATATATATATATATATATATATATATATATATATATATATATATATATATATATATATATATATATATATATATATATATATATAAATATATATAAATATATATTTTTTATATATATTTCTAAAAAGTTAGATAGATAGAGAGAGAGAGAGTTAAATATAGAATCATAGAGAAGATGATACATTATTATTTTGGTCATTTTCTATTCCCTCTTAGTTATTTTACTTAAGTTTAACACATTAAAACCATTAATTTTTGTGTTGGAATTTGGTTTGGAATGATAATAGGTAGTATTTTTAACTGTGTTTCACATGCTGTTCCTGAGTGCACCTGCTCTTCCTCTTGCTCCACTTCTTCTTATTGCTCCAAATCTTCATCCTCTTGAACCTCTTGTTCAATCTCAATATTAATATTCTGCTCTTCCACCTCATAGGACTCATCACGCTGAATTTGTTCATTGTTTATATTTTCTTCATCTACTTAGATTAATTTTTATATATTTTTCAATTCATTATAAATATAATCAATATTTCACACAAATTAAAAATATACCAAATATTAACAAATACCTGGAATTGATGGAATTTCAAGTTCTTCAGCATTATTAGAGTCATTATTGTTTAATGGCCTTGCCTGACGATTTGTCCTCCTATGTCTTCCTTTAATAAAAAAAAAAATATAAAAAATAAATAAATTAATCAATTTAATTTATTAGATTTAGGATTGCTATTTTGATTTATTTATTTCATACCTGTTCTATCAGTCCCATCATTGCCCATGAATACCGTAGGCAGTTGGTATGATTCCACCCCAGAACTGGAAGACGTCATCTCAATGGGGAAAACGTACCTGGTGCTCTTCTTGTTTTGACTTTACATAAAACATAATAGAAACGCAATTAACATTATAAATTTTAAGATGTGTACTATTAAAAACTATTTTCAAAATAAAAAAATTAAATTTAAATGCATTAACTAAATGACGACTTCAAATAGAGCAAATACTTTATAGATTCAATCAACAATTCTATTCTTACAAGACTAATCTGTTAATCCTATTACTGTCTAAATTTTTGGACACATTTAGACAATTGCATAATAGATTGCTTAATATGTATACATAGTTCAATGGAGACATGTTGAAGAGTGAAAATAAAAATTAAAAGACACAGACAGACTTAATTTTGTTATATAGTGGCGTAAGGCATGTATTCTTCAATTTTAATAAAGACGTTCTCTAATTTGAATATAGAAAAAGCATCAATCGAATTGATAAAAACAATTAAAAAAAAAAATTTAAAAATTTACAGAAATCTAAACTTCTTCTTATAAGAAACAATATTAATTTTGAATAATGCTTACATTTTTTCAGGTAACTCCTGATCAGAGTGCGGAGTTTAGATTGCCTCCTGTACAAATCGTTGTACATTTTCAGGCATTGTTTTCTTGTACGATTTTGCCCAGAGACTCTCCTCACTCGACACACTATCTCACAAAGAATCCTATTTCTTCCTTTTTTTAGGGAAAAATGTCTCCATTGTATATGAGATTATCAATAATTCTCCAATTGAGATTTTTTTGGAACATTGCATTTTCAATGGATCTATATATGCTTCTAAACTGTACTAACTAACAGAACTAATTTTGTTTAAAAACTGCACAAGTTTGAGAATTAACGCATATCGTTATATATATATATATATATATATTTTGTTTTGTTTTCACATTGACTTTAAAATAAGTATACATTGTATTGTACTTCTTCCTTTTCCTAATGTGTAATGTATCTTTATTTAGACAAAATTTTAATAAAAAGATACATTTTAAAGAAATGAGCAACATTAAGGACTTTTTTTTAAACAATATCAAATGTAATATTTTTTATCTGTTACAAATGTCAAATACACCTTTATTTATTTATCAAACATTTAATAAACTTTTAAATGCACGATTAAGATTCGGTTTCTTTACAATTAGAAATGTATTTAAAAAAAAATTAAAACTAAATACTTACCTATAAAATAAACCCTAACGGCTAGATTTGGAGTTTGGCGTTAGCCGTGAAAACCAGCGTTAGAGGCTCCTAACGCTGGTTTTAGGCTAACTCCGGTATTTGGAGTCACTCAAAAAAGGGTCTAATGCTCACTTTTCAGCCGCGACTTTTCCATACCGCAGATCCCCTTACAGCAATTGCGTATCCTATCTTTTCAATGGGATCTTTCTAACTCCGGTATTTAGAGTCGTGTCTGAAGTGAGCGTTAGAAATCTAACGACAAAACTCCAGCCGCAGAAAAAAGTCAGTAGTTAAGAGCTTTTTGGGCTAACGCCGGTTCATAAAGCTCTTAACTACTGTACTCTAAAGTACACTAACACCCATAAACTACCTATGTACCCCTAAACCGAGGCCCCCCCACATCGCCGCCACTCGATTACATTTTTTTAACCCCTAATCTGCCGACCGCCACCTACGTTATACTTATGTACCCCTAATCTGCTGCCCCTAACACCGTCGACCCCTGTATTATATTTATTAACCCCTAATCTGCCCCCCACAACGTCGCCGCCACCTGCCTACACTTATAAACCCCTAATCTGCCGAGCGGACCGCACCGCTACTATAATAAAGTTATTAACCCCTAATCCGCCTCACTAACCCTATAATAAATAGTATTAACCCCTAATCTGCCCTCCCTAACATCGCCGACACCTAACTTCAATTATTAACCCCTAATCTGCCGACCGGAGCTCACCGCTATTCTAATAAATGTATTAACCCCTAAAGCTAAGTCTAACCCTAACACTAACACCCCCCTAAGTTAAATATAATTTTAAACTAACGAAATAAATTAACTCTTATTAAATAAATTATTCCTATTTAAAGCTAAATACTTACCTGTAAAATAAATGCTAATATAACTACAATATAAATTATAATTACATTGTAGCTATTTTAGGATTAATATTTATTTTACAGGCAACTTTGTAATTATTTTAACCAGGTACAATAGCTATTAAATAGTTAAGAACTATTTAATAGCTACCTAGTTAAAATAATTACAAAATTACCTGTAAAATAAATCCTAACCTAAGTTACAATTAAACCTAACACTATACTATCATTAAATTAATTAAATAAAATACCTATAATTACCTACAATTAAACCTAACACTACACTATCAATACATTAATTAAATACAATATCTACAAATAACTACAATGAAATAAACTAACAAAAGTACAAAAAATAAAAAAGAACTAAGTTACAAAAAATAAAAAAATATTTACAAACATAAGAAAAATATTACAACAATTTTAAACTAATTACACCTACTCTAAGCCCCCTAATAAAATAACAAAGACCCCCAAAATAACAAAATGCCCTACCCTATTCTAAATTACTAAAGTTCAAAGCTCTTTTACCTTACCAGCCCTGAACAGGGCCCTTTGCGGTGCATGCCCCAAGAAGTTCAGCTCTTTTGCCTGTAAAAAAAAACATACAATACCCCCCCCAACATTACAACCCACCACCCACATACCCCTAATCTAACCCAAACCCCCCTCAAATAAACCTAACACTAAGCCCCTAAAGATCATCCTACCTTGTCTTCACCTCACCAGGTATCACCGATCCATCCTGGCTCCAAAATCTTCATCCAACCCAAGCGGGGGCTGGCGATCCATCATCCGGTGGCTGAAGAGGTCCAGAAGAGGCTCCAAAGTCTTCATCCTATCCGGGAAGAAGAGGCGATCCGGACCGGCAACCATCTTGATCCAAGCGGCATCTTCTATCTTCATCCGATGATGACCGGCTCCATCCTGAAGACCTCCACCGCGGACCCATCTTTTTCCGGCGACGTCCAACTGAAGAATGACGGTTCCTTTAAGGGACGTCATCCAAGATGGCGTCCCTCGAATTCCGATTGGCTGATAGGATTCTATCAGCCAATCGGAATTAAGGTAGGAATATTCTGATTGGCTGATGGAATCAGCCAATCAGAATCAAGTTCAATCCGATTGGCTGATCCAATCAGATTGAGCTTGCATTCTATTGGCTGATCGGAACAGCCAATAGAATGCGAGCTCAATCTGATTGGCTGATTGGATCAGCCAATCGGATTGAACTTGATTCTGATTGGCTGATTCCATCAGCCAATCAGAATATTCCTACCTTAATTCCGATTGGCTGATAGAATCCTATCAGCCAATCGGAATTCGAGGGACGCCATCTTGGATGACATCCCTTAAAGGAACCGTCATTCTTCAGTTGGACGTCGCCGGAAGAAGATGGGTCCGCGGTGGAGGTCTTCAGGATGGAGCCGGTCGTCATCGGATGAAGATAGAAGATGCTGCTTGGATCAAGATGGTTGCCAGTCCAGATCGCCTCTTCTTACCGGATAGGATGAAGACTTTGGAGCCTCTTCTGGACCTCTTCAGCCACCGGATGATGGATCGCCAGCCCCTGCTTGGGTTGGATGAAGATTTTGGAGCCAGGACGGATCGGTGATACCTGGTGAGGTGAAGACAAGGTAGGATGATCTTCAGGGGCTTAGTGTTCGGTTTATTTAAGGGGGGTTTGGGTTAGATTAGGGGTATGTGGGTGGTGGGTTGTAATGTTGGGGGGGGGGTATTGTATGTTTTTTTTTACAGGCAAAAGAGCTGAACTTCTTGGGGCATGCCCCGCAAAGGGCCCTGTTCAGGGCTGGTAAGGTAAAAGAGCTTTGAACTTTAGTAATTTAGAATAGGGTAGGGCATTTTTTATTTTGGGGGTCTTTGTTATTTTATTAGGGGGCTTAGAGTAGGTGTAATTAGTTTAAAATTGTTGTAATATTTTTCTTATGTTTGTAAATATTATTTTATTTTTTGTAATTTAGTTCTTTTTTATTTTTTGTACTTTAGTTAGTTTATTTCATTGTAGTTATTTTTAGGAATTGTATTTAATTTATTTATTGATAGTGTAGTGTTAGGTTTAATTGTAGGTAATTGTAGGTATTTTATTTAATTAATTTAATGATAGTATAGTGTTAGGTTTAATTCTAACTTAGGTTAGGATTTATTTTAAAGGTAATTTTGTAATTATTTTAACTAGGTAACTATTAAATAGTTCTTAACTATTTAATAGCTATTGTACATGGTTAAAATAATTACAAAGTTGCCTGTAAAATAAATATTAATCCTAAAATAGCTACAATGTAATTATAATTTATATTGTAGCTATATTAGGATTTATTTTACAGGTAAGTATTTAGCTTTAAATAGGAATAATTTATTTAATAAGAGATAATTAATTTCGTTAGATGTAAATTATATTTAACTTAGGGGGGTGTTAGTGTTAGGGTTAGACTTAGCTTTAGGGGTTAATACATTTATTAGAATAGCGGTGAGCTCCAGTCGGCAGATTAGGGGTTAATAATTGAAGTTAGGTGTCGGCGATGTTAGGGAGGGCAGATTAGGGGTTAATACTATTTATTATAGGGTTAGTGAGGCGGATTAGGGGTTAATAACTTTATTATAGTAGCGCTCAGGTCCGCTCGGCAGATTAGGGGTTAATAAGTGTAGGCAGGTGGAGGCGACGTTGTGGGGGGCAGATTAGGGGTTAATAAATATAATATAGGGGTCGGCGATGTTAGGGCAGCAGATTAGGGGTACATAGGGATAATGTAAGTAGCGGCGGTTTACGGAGCGGCAGATTAGGGGTTAATAATAATATGCAGGGGTCAGCGATAGCGGGGGCGGCAGATTAGGGGTTAATAAGTGTAAGGTTAGGGGTGTTTAGACTCGGGGTACATGTTAGAGTGTTAGGTGCAGACGTAGGAAGTGTTTCCGCATAGCAAACAATGGGGCTGCGTTAGGAGCTAAACGCGGCTTTTTTGCAGGTGTTAGGGTTTTTTTCAGCTCAAACAGCCCCATTGTTTCCTATGGGGGAATCGTGCACAAGCACGTTTTTGAGGCTGGCCGCCTGCGTAAGCAACTCTGGTATCGAGAGTTGAAGCTGCGTTAAATATGCTCTACGCTCCTTTTTTGGAGCCTAACACAGCCTTTATGTGGACTCTCAATACCAGAGTTATTTTTATGGTGCGGCCAGAAAAAAGCCGGCATTAGCTTTTCAGGTCGTTACCGACAAAACTCCAAATCTAGCCGTAAGATTGTTACAATATAACTAATAGTTACATTGCAGCTAGTTTAGGATTTATTTTTATTTTACAGGCAAGTTTGTATTTATTTTAACTAGGTAGAATAGTAATTAAATAGTTATTAACTATTTAATAACTACCTAGCTAAAATAAATACAAAAGTACCTGTAAAATAAAACCTAACCTAAGTTACACTAACACCTAACACTACACTATAATTAAATAAATTAACTAAATTAAATCCAATTACCTAAATTAAATTAAAGTACAAAAAAAGCAAACACTAAATTACAGAAAATAATAAACAAATTACAGAAATTTAAACTAATTACACCTAATCTAATAGCCCTATTAAAATAAAAAAGCCCCCCCAAAATAAAAAAACCCCTAGCCTAAACTAAACTACCAATAGCCCTTAAAAGGGCCTTTTGCGTGGCATTGACCCAAAGTAATCAGCTCTTTTACCTGTAAAAAAAAATACAAACAACCCCCAACAGTAAAATCCACCACCCACACAACCAACCCCCAAATAAAATACTATCTAAAAAACCTAAGCTCCCCATTGCCCTGAAAAGGGCATTTGGATGGGCATTGCCCTTTAAAGGGCAGTTAGCTCTTTTGCCGCCCAAACCCTAATCTAAAAAATAAAACCCACCCAATACACCCTTAAAAAAACCTAACACTAACCCCCTGAAGATCGACTTTCCGGGAGACGTCTTCATCCAAGCCGGGCGAAGTCGTCCTCCAGACGAGCAGAAGTCTTCATCCAAGCTGGGCAGAAGTGGTCCTCCAAATGGGCAGAAGTCTTCATCCAGACGGCATCTTCTATCTTCATCCATCCGGCATGGAGCGGGTCCATCTTCAAGACATGCGACGCGGAGCATCCTCTTCATCCGACGACTAAAACAGAATGAAGGTACCTTTAAGTGATGTCATCCAAGATGGCGTCCCTTAGATTCCGATTGGCTGATAGAATTCTATCAGCCAATCAGAATTAAGGTAGAAAAAATCCTATTGGCTGTGAATTTGGCAGCCTTATATACCGGACTGGTTTGTTACCAGATTGCTTACTTCTGGAAGTCTCTTTCAGTATTTCCAGTTCTTCTGGTGAAAATATCTCAATAAACAAAATATCTCAATAAACAAAAACTTTTTATGTTGCTAAGGACTAAATAATATCCGTTATTTTCTTTAATGAAACGTGCTCTTAACTTAGATATAGCTTTATTGACCCAGCCTCTTACGGAAATTTATGTTTTCTTTAAGATGGCATTTAAAAGTCAGTAGTTAAGAGTTTTATGGGCTAACGCCGGAACATAAAACTCTTAACTAAAGTGCTAAAAGTACACTAACACCCATAATCTGCCGACCGGACATCGCCACCACTTTAATAAATATATTAACCCCTAAACTGCCGCACTCCCGCCTCGCAAACACTAGTTAAATTTTATTAACCCCTAATCTGCCGTCCTTAACATCGCCGACACCTACCTACATTTATTAACCCCTAATCTTCTGACCCCAACGTCTCCGCTACTATATTAAATTTATTAACCCCTAAACCTAAGTACGAAAAAAACAAAACACTAAATTACAGAGAGAAAAAAAGAATTACAAGAATTGTAAACTAATTACACCTAATCTAATCCCCCTAATAAAATAAAAAAGCCCCCCAAAATAATAAAATTCCCTACCCTATACTAAATTACAAATAGCCTTTAAAAGGGCCTTTTGCGGGGCATTTCCCCAAAGTAATCAGCTCTTTCACCTGTAAAAAAAAATACAATACCCCCCAACATTAAAACCCACCACCCACACACCCAACCCTACTCTAAAACCCACCCAATCCCCCCCTTAAAAAAACACTACACCCTTGAAGATCACCCTACCTTGAGCCGTCTTCACACAGCCGGGCACAAGTGGTCTTCCAGAGGGTCCGAAGTCTTCATCCTATCCGGCCAGAAGAGGACATCCAGACCGGCAGAAGGCTTCCTCCATCTTCAAGACATCCGATGCGTAGCATCCTCTTCATCCAACGGCCGACGACAGAATGACTGGTCCTTTAAATGACGTCATCCAAGATGGCGTCCCTTGAATTCCGATTGGCTGATAGAATCCTATCACCCAATTTGGAATTAAGGTAGGAAATCCTATTGGCTGATGCAATCAGCCAATATGATTGACCTCGCATTCTATTGGCTGATTGGAACAGCCAATAGAATGCAAGCTCAATCCTTTTGGCTGATTGGATCAGCCAATCAGATTGAACTTCAATCCTATTGGCTGATTGCTTCAGCCAATAGGATTTTCCTACCTTAATTCTGATTGGCTGATAGGATTCTATCAGCCAATCAGAATTCAAGGGACGCCATCCGCTCCGGAAGGATGAAGATAGAAGATGCTGCCTGGATGAAGCCTTCTGCCGGTCTGGATGTCCTCTTCTGGCCGGATAGGATGAAGACTTCTGACCCTCTGGAGGACCACTTGTGCCTGATTGGCTGAAGATGGCTCAAGGTAGGGTGATCTTCAAGGGGGTAGTGTTAGGTTTTTTTAAGGGGGGATTGGGTGGGTTTTAGAGTAGGGTTGGGTGTGTGGGTGGTGGGTTTTAAAGTTGGGGGTATTGTATTTTTTTTACAGGTGAAAGAGCTGATTACTTTGGGGCAATGCCCCGCAAAATGCCCTTTTAAGGGCTATTTGTAATTTAGTATAGGTTAGGGAATTTTATTATTTTGGGGGGCTTTTTTATTTTATTAGGGGGATTAGATTAGGTGTAATTAGTTTAAAATTCTTTTTTTTTTTTTTTTTTTTTTTGCATTGTAAATGATTATTTATCCAATGGATATATACTAAGAATAACAAAAGAGAGAAAAAAAAAAAAAGTTAGATTTCACCGTCTATACATATTTAAGTACATCAAAATTTCTTTACACATAATGATTTATCCAGCGGATAAATACTAAGAATTGCTCTTTCTTCCCTTATTCCCCTCTTCTTTCCCTTCCCCCTTCCAAGTATCAACCTCCAAACTTAAAATCAACATTGTGCGTATCTCTTTTAACAAGAAATGCGGTTAACAAATAGTACAACTTCTGTTACTTTTATATAGAAAATTATATCCATAATGTACAAATTACCTTATACCATATATATCTTAAATTAGATTGTTTAATTGCAATATTTTTCTAATAGGGATACATCAACCTTGTCTTGATTTGTACTCTTGTTATAGTTACACAAAATACATGTCGAACGTCATATCTCCTTTATGCAAGTACTTTTTATAAAACTATATTTCCCAATAGGGGGAGTATTACCTCTGACTAAGCACTCATCCCATATGGGTACTTTTACTTCCATTTAGCCTATCCCAAAATCCACCTAATAGATCTTATATGAAGGACAGCCACGGGCCTTATGAATAAATGGAAAAAAAGGAGAAGGAAGAAAAAAAATAAAAAATAAAGGAGGGGGGTTCTCCTTCCTCTCCCCTTCACCCCTAGCTCCCACATCTCCTCTTTCCTTCCCACTTTAAACTGCCCAGGTTGTGGGGAATCTCTCTGTTAGCAATGCCATGCTGAAAAAGTCGGTCTTTCTAAATGGGAATATAATCTGTTTTTGTACTCCTTCTAGAAATGTCAAAATAACCTTCAACCATTTCTGAAAATAATGACTAACTCTTCTTTCTTTTCTTCTTTCTTTCTCATTTAACCAGGTGCTATTGTGTCCCTGTTTACTCTCTCTATAACATCATATTCACAAAATAACATATACCAAGTACAGAAAAAGGAAATCATAAACAGTCAGTTATTATACAGAAATTATCTAACGGAGGTTGAGACTATTTATTAAGTCCCCTTTTAATTTTATTTTTATTCATAACCATTCCTCTCTGAGTCTACTTTCCATTATATATAATGTATTTTCAAACCTTGTAATGAGCTCTCTTTGTAACTCTCTATCTTGGCTCTTAATCCAAAACTTCAATTTTTCAAAAAACCTTTACTTCAACATTAACCCAAATATCATTTTGCTCAATCAAAAATTGCTACTGTACTATATGTTTCAATGATTTAAGTGTGGGTGCCCGTTCATTCTTCCACCCTTTCAGAATCAAGTTTCTACTTAAAATTATAAGCATTGCTAAAAATAATTTACACTCTATAGTTTCTGTATTCTTAAAGTTTAGAAAAATAACATGTTCCGCCTGTAAAAATAATTGCATATTGCAGATTTTGTTAGCCCAATATGATATCATTCTCCAGAATCTCTGTAATTTTGGGCATTCCCATAAGCAGTGAATTAAGTTGGCTTTAGCCTTTTTACATTTCACACAGTAAAAATTATTGTGCTCATTTCCCCACTTAGACATTATTTCTAGTGTTATATAAGTCATCCATACTATTTTAATATGTTGTTCCCGTAGGGACATAGCTAATGTAGCTCTACTGCCCTGATACTTTTTAATATGACTTCTGTTGTCAAATTAGGAAAATACATAGCCTTCCATTTAAGTGCAAGTTTATCTACCGGATCCTCATATTCTGTCTGTTTTAAAATATTGTATAGAAGTGAGATAGAGTATTTTTTATTTTTATATGCACTAAAGACTGGCAATAAGGCTGAGTATTCCCAGTCTAGCCCGTGTAGATTTATAAGTTTTAAACAGTAGTCTCTTAATTGTATATATGCATAAAAGTGTGTATTCCTGCATTGAAATTGTTCTTCGGCTGTCTCAAAATCTATAACCTTTAAGTTATTCTGTTCCCTATTGGAAATCTTGATTTCCCCTAATTGTGAGGTATTTAGATACTGCAAATTTCAGATTCAATTTATTAAAAATTTTATGCCACGCTATTATTGAGTCTTTGAGTACCTTTATTCTTCTAAAATAAAGGGGTAATTTATTAATTTCCATATGGAGTATATTTTTCAGATAAAGGGGTTTACTTAATTGATTTTCAATTTCTAATATGGAGAAGTGCCCTATGTCCAACATCCAGTCAATTGCTATTTTCCCTGTGGCCACTAAATTATATAGCTCTATATTGGGCACGGCCATTCCCAGGAATTTTTTTGGTAGTGACAATTTCCTAAAGCTTAATTTCACTTTTTTCTTGCCCCATAACAATATTTTAATGGCAGAGTTAATTTTCTTTTTTTCTAAGTTTTTCAGTAGTAAAGGAATGTTTTGAAAAATATATAATAACCGGGGAAATGCTATCATTTTTAATAAATTAATTTTGCCATATAAGGATAAGGGGAGAGTCTCCCATTTCTTAAGAGTATCTGAGAATTTCCTAACCGCTTCCTTTAAATTTAAAGGATACATATCTTCTGGGTTCGCAGAGAATTTTAATCCCAGATAAACCAATGACTGTTTTATTTCTTTAAAAGTTTGTCTATCTGAATCTTTGTTTTTATGTAGCCATAGTACCTCTGATTTATTTTTATTAATTTGATAACCAGCGAATGTTCAAAATTGTTCTACTAATTGACAAATTAATTGAAAATTTTTAGCTGATTGTTTAGTAAAAATTAGTAGGTCATCTGCGTATGCTGCTATTTTTACTTCTTTATTCTGAATACTTATTCCTGGTAGACTTGTTCTAAGGATTTTCAGCAATGGCTCCAGAGCAAGGTTAAATATTAAAGGGGATAAAGGGCATCCCTGCCTCGTCCCTCTCAAAAGGGTGAAGCATGCCGTTTTGTTTTTATTTATAATTAGGGATGCTTGTGATTTTTTATATAGTAGCTTGATCATATTATAACACTGACCACTAAATCCGAATTTACTTAATGTAGTAAATATATGGTCCCACACTATGGAGTCAAACGCTTTATGCGCATCGAGTGCTACTATTGCTAAGTCTGTTTCTCTTGTTTCCTTAGTATACTTTTTATTATACCAAACATCTGCTATTGTTAGATATAATTTCCTCAAGTTTAAGCTAGATGATCGTCCCTTCATAAAGCCGGTTTGGTCCTGATGGACTAGGCCCTCTAAAATTTGCTGAAGTCTATTGGCTATGATGCTTGTTATTATTTTATAATCAATATTCAGAAGTGAAATTGGTCTATATGATTCTAACAATTGAGGATCTTTCCCTGGTTTTGGTATAATAATAATTGTAGATTCGGTGAAATCTTTAGATGGTACACTTTGACTTGTCCAATATTTATTAAATAAGAGTGTTAATGTCGGTGTAATTTCATCTGATAGTATTTTGTAAAATTCTGAGGGAAGCCCATCAGGACCCGCGGCCTTATTATTAGCTAAGTGTTTAATTGTTTGTTTTATTTCTTCTACTGTGATGTTTTCATTTAATTTATTCAACTGTTCTAATTCAACTTTGGGAACTTCTACCTTTTCCCAGAATTGCTTTTTCTTCTCCTCATCTATGGGGAATGGCGAGTACAGTTTTGCAAAGTATTCATAGAATGCTTTTTGAATCTCTTCCAGATTATTGATCTCCCTGCCTCCCTCTTTTATTTTGGAAATAAATGTAGAGTTCTTTTGATTCTTAACTATTTGTGCCAGGAATCTCCCCGCTCTGTTGCCAAATCTATAAAATTTTGAATTCCTTTTCATGTTTTCTTTAACTTCGTTCTCCGTGAGGAAGTCATCTCTACTCTGCTTTGCCCTAATATATTTTTCCCAATTAGTCTTGGTTCTGTTGTCCAGGAATTTTGAGTATGCATTCATTAGGGTTTTATTTATTTGCTGTTTCCTAAGGTTTAATTTCTTCTTTAAATTAATTACAAAGGAAATGACTTCCCCACGAAGAACTGCTTTAGCAGTATTCCAGAAAATATTTGTCTTATCTCGGTATTCACTATTAAATCTTTCATATTCTCTCCATTTTTCTTTTAAGAAGTTTATGAATTTAAGATTATTTAGAAAGTATTTTGGAAAAAAGAATGTTCCTAATTGTTTTACTGGAAGTGCGTTAAGGGTAATACTTATAGGAGCATGGTCAGATAACGTAATCTGTTCTATTTTAGCTTCTTGGACTACCCTAATCAATTTATCTGAAATCAGGAAGAAGTCTATTCTAGACAATGAATGTATGTAAACTCTCTACCATCAGGGTTCAATAATCTCCATATATCTTGGATGTTCAGATCATTCCTCAAATTTTTAAGTATTACACTTTCTCTTTTCCTTCTGGCCCGCATGCTCCCTTCGGCTAACTTATTCTTGGGACAATATGGTCTTATCTCTTTCTGCCTATCTAGGAGTATATTTGGTGTAAGATTGAAGTCTCCTCCTACTATCAATGAAGTATTTGCGTATGGAATTAGGTGGTCCCTTATCTTTTTCCAGAAGCCTTGGTCTTGATTGTTGGGTCCATATATGTTGCATAAAATGTAATCCTTCTTATTAATACTGACTTCTAAAATAATAAATCTCTCATCATGGTCTATAATACTTTTATTTATGGTGTATTCTAGAGATTTATTAAATAGAATTGCCACTCCATTTTTTCTTTTACTACATGGAGTAAAAATTACTTCATTAATCCACCCTCCCTTTAGTTTAACTGCTTCCTCCTTTTTTAGGTGCATTTCTTGGAGGAAAATTATTTGGGCACCTAATTTCCTTGCATTTTTCAATATAGCTTTCCTTTTGATGGGGGACGTAATTCCCCCTATGTTCCATGATATAATTTTAAGAGACATTTTATTCTATTCTTATGTCTATTAGCCGACAAGGCTACATTTAATTCCTTAGCCCTTTTAGTCCTCCCTTTACCCAAAGTGAAAGTGTAAGTGAATTCATCAATTTTCATTCTAAAATTCTTTAATTCAGAAGATAAAAACATCCCGATCTATACAGCTTAATAATAGGATCTGTATCCATAGTTTCCCCCCTTTCTATTTTCCTTCCTCACCCCATCTATTGCCTACATCTTTATTTCCCTCTAGGAAAAGTTTGACTTCTTCTTCCTCTGTAAATAATTTGTTTCCTTCCTTCGTTTGGACATTTATTTTGGCTGGGTATAATAGCCTTGCTTTCCATCCTGCCTGAATTAGTTTTGTGCATAGTGGTGCCATAATCCGTCTTTTATTAGAGGTTTCAATTGAATAATCGTTAAATAATAATAATTTTTTCTCTTCAAATATTAATTCGTTATTTCATTTTCTGTACGCATTAAATATCTTGATTTTGTCCTGGAAGTCTAATACCTTTATAATAACTGCTCTGTTAATTGGTTCTCCTTTAACCGTCATCCTTACAGGGCCTATTCTGTGGATTCTCTCTACCTTCATTGTGGTCTCATTTTTCTCTATTTTAAGTAGGCGTAGCAGTTCCTCCTCTGCAAATTTTTTGAGATCTCTATCTGTAATATTCTCTGTTAGGCCTATTAGTCTGATATTATTCCGTCTATTACGGTTTTCAAGATCTTCTAGTTTTGCTTTGATTGCTTCTATCTGTGTTGACATGCTTTGGGTTAATTGATCTCTTTGTATCTCCCTATCTTCTACGTCAGATACCCTCTGTTCCATATGTGTAAGCCTGGTTGCAAAATGTTTTACTTCATTAGATAGATCGTTTATGCTACTTTGGATTGAATCAAATTTTGGTGTGAAAAGTGCATTAAGTTGTCTAATTAGTTCCTCATTGTTCGTGCCCTGTGTAGTACTCTCCTCCATCCCTTCTAGAGTCTCTGGGGTGGATTTATTACTTTTTTTTTCCTGATTTCTATTTCTAGATGACATAGTGGGTGAATTATACTTATTTTTAGTCATATATTTATCCATCTATATACATATATATATATATATATATACATATACATATATGTCTACCCAGACAAATATATGTGTGTGTACGTGTGTATGCTTCTATCTTTGTGAGAAGTGCATGTATCAAAGTGGTTGTTGCCCTTTAATTAATATAGATTAAAATCATCACCATTAAGTGTAAAAAAAAAAAAAAAAAAAAAAAAAACGCGGATTCTTTAAACTAGGTTTCCCTGAGAACGGTCAGATCTTTGTAGCCTTTTTTATAAGGATCTATAAGTTTTGCATAGGTGTCTCTAATAGGGTATTTCTAATTGAGCCTCTGCTTACTCTACTCATTCGCAGCCTTTTATCTGTGATGATACTAGACCTATATGTATTTCAGGGTTTTTCCAACTGTTTATCCAGAACAACACTATTAAGGGGTATTACACGTTTTTCCCAGACATCTTTCATTAGGTCAGTTTCCCCCTTCTCCTAGATTTACCTTTCTATACACACTATATTCTGATCTATATTTAACCAGTAACCACATTCATAAACAATCAGATACTTCCCCACCAAGTTGTTGCATTGATATCAATATAGAAGCTTTACACTAAAAGTTATATCTTTTAACCAGATAATATGAGTAACGTTATAATTCAGGCCCCTTTGTTAGTATAACTTTTTCAGAGAGTCTGTTATTATTTTAATCTCACAGTCTATCTTTATTCGCCCCAAATGCTTCTCATATTTTGTCCACTTAATGTCCAGAATGGGGCTCCACTTGTTTCCCCTGTAAGTTTTCCTTAGGAGAGAATTAAATTAGGTTTAGATTAGTTTTGATCTTATTGCCTCTTTTAAGGAGTGTTAGTCCACTTATGTCCCCTTTTCCCTCACAGATCCAAAAGTTATTCCTTTAAAATGTCAGCAATATATAAAAACTTTAGAGGGCTCCTTTATATTAATTTCCTAAAGAGGAGAAGGAAAAGAAACTTAATCTATGCAGTCCTTTACTTTGGGGGGTCCTAGCCCTTCTTGTATCACTCAATTTTAATAATCCTCAAATGGAAAGCAGCCGTCTAGATGTGTGGGCCAAAGTTGAGTTCACTTTCTTTACCGGATTCCTGCAGCGTTATATCGCCTGTGGATTGTCCAACTAGGGTAACACTATGGGACAGACTAAGGATTGTGTCCAGCGTTCTTTAACTTGATACTGTCCGTTTTACTAATCCACAGTAGGGGGGAGTATTATTATGGGTAATATGACGCAGGTACTGAGCCCTTCATATTGCAGGTAATCCCACTTTCCACACCTAGGGATTCTACACCCAGTTTACCCCGTCTGCTTATACTCCCAGGCCTACTGCAATGTTTACTCCCACTTCGGTACCTATTGCCTCTTATTCTATTTAACGTTCATATAAAAAAAGCAGGGTACTTATCTGTTAATCCTGGTGTCTGTTTCCAATGCATGGAGTCCCAGTCTGTCCCTTCTACCCTCTATGCAACAGTGTACCTGCACTGTAGTTCCAACACCTTTCTTCACTTGACGGCGGTTTATCCAGGTTCCGCGCTGGGGCCAGCCTGCAGTTCTTTTAAACTCGTACACCTGATCGTGGCTTGGTATAGCCAAGTGGTACTCCGGTATTCCAAGCCCGCATAGTCCGGGCGGGCTTTCTGACTCGGCGTGCTGGTATCTGATGTCGGTTTGTGCACTCTCTCACCTCCTGCACTCTCCGGTCTCACGCCTGTCCTTTGCCGTTGTATCCCTCCTTGCTGTTTGGTCTCGGCATATACCTGCAAATGCCTAGAGAAGCAAACTCTGGTACTTGGCTAGTTTACCGATGTTTCCTGTGAAATAAATGTGTGTGACAGGTAGGTACACCCTACCCTGTCAAGAGTCCTAGCGCATTTAAAAGTCAGTAGTTAAGAGTTTTATGGTACAACGCCGTAACATAAAACTCATAACTAAAGTGCTAAAAAGTACACTAACACCCATAAACTACCTATTAACCCCTAAATTGAGGCCCTCCCGCATCGCAAATACTATAATAAAATTATTAACCCCTAATCTGCCACTCCGGACATCGTCGCCACCTACATTATATTTATGAACCCCTAATATAATGCCCCAAACATCGCCGACACCTACATTATATTTATTAACCCCTAATCTGCCCCCCCATGTCGCTGAAACCTACCTACATTTATTAACCCCTAATCTGCCTCCCCCAACGTCGCCGCCACTAAAGTTATTAACCCCTAAACCTAAGTCTAACTTTAACCCTAACACCCCCTAACTTAAATATAATTACAATAAATCTAAATAAATATTCCTATCATTAAATAAATTATTCCTATTTAAAACTAAATACTTACCTGTAGTTACATTTTTATTTTACAGGCAAGTTTGTATTTATTTTAACTAGGGAGAATAGTTATTAAAAAGTTATTAACTATTTAATAACTACCTAGCTAAAATAAATACAAAAGTACCTGTAGAATAAAACCTAACCTAAGTTACAATAACACCTAACACTACACTATAATTAAATAAATTAACTAAATTAAATACAATGAACTAAATTAAATTAGCTAAAGTACAAAAAAATCCACTCAATTACAGAAAATAATTAACAAATTACAGATATTTAAACTAATTACACCTAATCTAATAGCCCTATTAAAATAAAAAAGCCCACCCAAAATAAAAAAAACCCTAGCCTAAACTAAACTAAACTACCAATAGCCCTTAAAAGAGCCTTTTGTGGGGCATTGCCCCAAAATAATCAGCTCTTTTACCTGTAAAAAAAATACAAACAAACCCCCAACAGTAAAACCCACCACCCATACAACCAACCCCCAAAATAATATATTATCTAAAAAAAAAACTAAGCTCCCCATTGCCCTGAAAAGGGCATTTGGATGGGCATTGCCCTTAATAGGGCAGTTAGCTCTTTTGCAGGCCCAAAGTCCCTAACATAAAAATAAAACCCATCTGTCATGATCCTCCTATTACACCTTAAATATGTCAAGCATTGATCACATACCACCTTTTCATCTTGTTAACATCCTACCTGAACTCAATATATACCAGCTACCTCCCATGGTCCTTTGCTGGTTTATTGAAGTTGTACTAGCTACAGTTTCCAGTCCTTATCGATACTACAGCTTATTTGGGATTAACCTGTTCTGTTTGAATCCTATTTACTACAGCGTTTACCTACCTCAAACCGGAGCTGTCACTACATCTCCTTTGCTAATCCTCAGTCTGCACCTCCCTCTACTGCGGTCTGCCTGCCGCTGACTCCTAAACAACTTGGCGTGACACGTTACACACCCAACAGGAAATGTAAGACCGGAGCGTGCACACAGCACACTAACCTGTGACCGGGACCAGAGATCTGTGAGTAACACTGACCGCACACGCAGCAGCGGCACGCTGCACGCAGAGGAATCTCCTTTCACCTTACTCCAGGACAGGTGTCGTATAACTTGCTTGATAACACACATTGTGCATATAGTTTGTGAATATTACCCTAGCAAAGTAAACCTGTGATTTCGCATAGAGACTTGGTACTTGTTTGTTAGGGAATCTGCTTAAGGTATTACCATTTGCTAAGCTAACTGAGAACTCTCACTACAAACTACTTTCAAGTACTATTAACCTCAGCAGTACTGAACAGCATAGTACCTTCCTGCAGTTGCTGCCAGACTTAAATCCCATTAATAGAACCACTAGTAACTGGGTACAAGTCATTTGGCAATATCAATCACAAAGGATAAGCAGCCCACTAAAGCCTAATAGTGTGCTGTCCTCATTTACTTTGTGACAACAACATCAATTTATTTGTACTATTCCTAAATCTATTCACATAAGACTGCAGAGCATTACATAATAAACCAGCCATATAAAATAATTATGGAGCCCTCTGACATCACTCCCCAGCTGCATAGCTTAAATCAAAGGCTGGATAACCTGACCCAGGCTTTCAGGGATTTACAGGTGGAAAACCAAAGCCTTAAAGCCTGCTTAAGAGAAGTGTTATCCAACAGAAACTCTGGGAATGATCATCAGGCTGAACCCCAGGTTTCATACCCCGAGAAGTTCTCAGGGGACCGCTCCACTTTTCGTCAATTTTGAAATGCATGCTTACTGCTATTTGATTTACGCCCTTGGACCTACCCCACTGACAGGGCCAAAGTACTGACCATCCTTTCGTACCTTAGGGGTGAGCCTAGGGTCTGGGCTGACTCCTTTTATGAGTCACAAGACCCAATACTTAATTCCTTGGATTCCTTCCTTAAAGCTCTCTCTTCTCTTTATGATGACCCCTACCGCCAGATTACAGCTGAGGGCAAACTTAGAGGTTTAAAACAGCTAAAAGCCCCAGTTGAAGAGTATATCACTCGCTTTAGGATATGGGCCAGAGATTCCCTCTGGAATGAGGTTTCACTGAAAAAACAATACCGTCTCGGGTTATCCGAAGACATTAAGGATGAACTTGCCAGAGTCGGTGTTCCAGACCGCTTGGAAGAACTGTACATCCTTACCACTACTATTGACCGCAGACTTAGGGAGAGGAGGCAAGAAAAAAACCCCTCTAACCCTCCGCTGCGCAGGAATTTACCGACACCACCTACATCCAGTACATCACATGAGCAACCTATGGACATTAGTTTTCTACGTGGACCCCTCACTCCACAGGAAAAATTGAGACGCCGTTCACTGAATTTGTGCATGTATTGCGCATCTGCAGACCACGTTGTTAAGGAATGTCCATTACTACTTAAACAGAAGTTAGGTAAGATACACCCTAGTAACCATTGTCTAAACACAAAAAACAATGCCACTGCCTATCTCACTTTACCCTTATCCTTGCAGTGGGAACGACACAGGATAAACTGTGAAGCCATCATAGACACCGGAGCTTGTGCCAACTTTATTGATTTAAGTTTAGTCACTGTTAATAAAATACCATTTTCGTTCAAAAGCACACCTCTGCCTCTCAAAGTTATTGACGGTTCACACCTACCATCTGGTCCTGTCTTGCAACAAACTATCCCTTTACATGTTACCACTGCCTCTGGTCATTCTGAAACCATTACCTTTGATATCATATCTTCCCCTCTCTATCCTATTGTTCTGGGAATTACCTGGTTACAGTTACACCAACCCACGGTGCATTGGGACACGCTTACTCTTTCCTTCCCCTCTAATTTCTGTTCTAAAACCTGCTTTCCAACTGCTCATTTACTCTCTACCGCTACTTCTCCTATTCCTCATCAGTATTTAGATTTCTCTGACGTCTTCGATCAGAAAGAGGCCGAGTCGTTACCTCCACACAGGTCTTACGATTGCCCCATTGACCTGTTACCTGGAGCCAGTATTCCCTACGGCCATATATATCCCCTGTCCCGACCTGAGTTACAGCATTTAAAAACATACATAACTGACAATTTAAAAAAGGGTTTCATCCAACCCTCTACTTCCCCTACCGGTGCCGGCATTTTTTCCGTAAAGAACAAGGACGGGTCCTTACGCCCCATCATAGACTATCGTGAGTTAAATAAACGCACTGTAAAGAACAGGTACCCGCTAACTCTAATCCCAGAATTGGTTGAGAGGTTGAGTGGCGCTACAATATTCACCAAACTAGATCTTAGGGGCGCATACAACCTTGTTAGAATAAGGGCCGTGGACAAGAGGCTGACAGCATTTAGGACTAAATATGGTATTTTTGAATATACTGTTATGCCATTCGGTCTGTGTAACGCCCCAGCAACATTCCAGAATTTCATCAACGATATCTTTAGGGACATTCTTGACACTTTTCTGGTGGTCTATCTTGACGATATTCTAATCTATTCTTCTTCCATCTCAGAACATATAACACATGTCAGGCAAGTGCTATCAAGATTGAGGTCACACAGACTATATGTAAAATTAGAGAAATGTCTCTTCCATGTTACAGAGGTGTCATTCCTTGGTTATCGTATCAGTCATAGTACAATTATGATGGAAGACAATAAAATGAAGGCGATCACTTCTTGGCCTACACCATCCACCATCAAAGAAGTTCAATGCTTCTTAGGCTTTGCAAACTTTTACAGGCGGTTTATCCATAATTTCGCAGCTATCACTAAACCACTAACAAATCTCACCAAGACTACAAGGCCTATCCTCTGGACCTCTCAGACCCAAAAAGCCTTCAATGACCTTAAGTCATTATTCGTTACATCACCAATTCTTCAAATACCAAACAGTAAAGCTCAGTTTATTTTAGAAGTAGACGCTTCTGAATTTTCCATTGGTTCAGTTCTCCCCCAAAGGTCCTCTCCTAATGATCAAATCCATCCTGTAAGTTATTTCTCCAGACTTTTAACACCGGCTGAGATGAATTACCCCACAGGGGAAAAAGAGTTGTTGGCCATCAAGTCATCTTTCGACCAGTGGAGACATTTACTGGAGGGGGCTGAACAGCCTATAATTATATTCACCGATCACAAAAACCTCCAATACCTCCAAACTAATCGCACTCTCTCTGCTCGCCAACTCTGCTGGAGCCTCTATTTCTCCCAGTTCAATTTTACCATTAATTACCGACCCGGATCAAAAAACGGTAAAGCTGACGCACTCTCACGCAAGGATCACAAGCCTCATACTGAACCTTCCTACTCAACCATAATCCCTAAAAAATCCTTTATAGGATTCATGTCCAAAGATTTTGCAGAGCTCAAAGTCCAACAACAACTGGATTCCACTAAAGGTTCCCATACCTTATCTTTGGATGACAACGGTATCCTTTGTAACAACACTAGGTTCTACATTCCTCCCTCTCTCCGAGACAAAGCTTTACGACTCACACATGATTCCCCATTGGCTGGACACTTGGGTGTACAGAAGACACTAGACCTCCTACAAAGACATTTCTGGTGGCCCTCTATGAAACTCTCAGTAAAAGCCTATATCAAGTCGTGCCCCACTTGTCAGACCTCTAAACCTTCCCATCAATTGCCTGTTGGCCTGTTACAAAACCTACCCATTCCTGATTACCCATGGAAAAGCCTCTCTATGGACTTTATTGTCGATCTCCCAAAATCACAAGAAAAGACTGCCATATTTGTGGTAGTGGATTTATTCTCTCGTATGGCTCATTTCATACCAACCGATTTCCTTCCTACAGCACAACAAACCGCCGAGTTGTTCATTAAAGAGGTTGTTCGCCTACATGGACTACCTACATCAGTATTGAGCGACAGAGGCTCACAATTTACCTCGAAGTTTTGGAAATATCTCTGTTCGTCTCTTTCCATTCAGCAACACCTCACTACCTCATACCACCCGCAGACAAATGGCCTGTGCGAAAGGACAAACCAGTGGCTTGAGCAGTACTTAAGGTGCTTCTGCTCCAGCACACAGGACTCATGGGTCTCATTTATACCTCAGGCAGAATTCGCTTACAATAATACCACTAATTCTTCTACCGGATTTTCACCTTTTTATATCAACTCTGGTCTCCATCCACGTTTCCATCCCTTATCATCCTCTCACACTCCTTGTCCTCAGGTCAATGATCTCATCAATTCCATTAAACTAACGTACAATGTGGTCCAAAACAACATCAAACATGCACAAGCCTCTCAAAAGCGCTATTATGACATAAGACATTGTCTGCAACCAAATTACAAGATAGGAGACATGGTTTGGTTGAGTACAAAAAATCTTAAAATACCCTCACCCTGCAGGAAGTTTAACAACCTCTTTGTCGGACCTTTTCCAATAGTAGCCATTCGCAACCCACTTACTGTCACCTTGCAGCTCCCTGCTACCTATCGCATCCACCCGACTTTTCATATATCACTGATCAAACCTTGTGATGCCTCTCGTCTTCAACCTCTCCCTGCTTTGGTGTCCCCAACGCCGGATCCTTAGTATGAGGTACATTCAGTTTTGGACTCCTGTTGCTGCAATGGGGAACTGCAGTACCTAATCCATTGGGCTGGGTTTGATTCCTCCGAAGATTCCTGGGAGCCCACAACCAACCTCTCGTCTCCCTGGCTGGTGTCTCTTTTTCATAGGCGCCATCCCGATCGTCCGGCACCTTGATCCATTCTTGATGGAACTTTGGGGGGGGGGGGGAAGTGTCATGATCCTCCTATTCCACCTTAAATATGTCAAGCATTGATCACATACCACCTTTTCATCTTGTTAACATCCTACCTGAACTCAATATATACCAGCTACCTCCCATGGTCCTTTGCTGGTTTATTGAAGTTGTACTAGCTACAGTTTCCAGTCCTTATCGATACTACAGTTTATTTGGGATTAACCTGTTCTGTTTGAATCCTATTTACTACAGCGTTTACCTACCTCAAACCGGAGCTGTCACTACATCTCCTTTGCTAATCCTCAGTCTGCACCTCCCTCTACTGCGGTCTGCTTGCCGCTGACTCCTAAACAACTTGGCGTGACACGTTACACACTCAACAGGAAGTGTAAGACCGGAGCGTGCACACAGCGCACTAACCTGTGACTGGGACCAGAGATCTGTGAGTAACACTGACCGCACACGCAGCAGCGGCACGCTGCACGCAGAGGAATCTCTTTTCACCTTACTCCAGGACAGGTGTCGTATAACTTGCTTGATAACACACATTGTGCATATATTTTGTGAATATTACCCTAGCAAAGTAAACCTGTGATTTCGCATAGAGACTTGGTACTTGTTTGTTAGGGAATCTGCTTAAGGTATTACCATTTACTAAGCTAACTGAGAACTCTCACTACAAACTACTTTCAAGTACTATTAACCTCTGCAGTACTGAACTCCCAGCATAGTACCTTCCTGCAGTTGCTGCCAGACTTAAATCCCATTAATAGAACCACTAGTAACTGGGTACAAGTCATTTGGCAATATCAATCACAAAGGATAAACAGCCCACTAAAGCCTAATAGTGTGCTGTCCTCATTTACTTTGTGACAACAACATCAATTTATTTGTACTATTCCTAAATCTATTCACATAAGACTGCAGAGCATTACACCATCCAATACACCCTTAAAAAAACCTAACACTAACCCCCTGAAGATCGACTTACCGGGAGAAGTCTTCATCCAAGCCGGGCGAAGTGGTCCTCCAGACGAGCAGAAGTCTTCATCTAGACTGCATCTTCTATCTTCATACATCCGGCGCGGAGCAGGTCCATCTTCAAGACATCCGACGCGGAGCATCCTCCTCATCCGACGATTAAAGCTGAATGAAGGTACCTTTAAGTGAAGTCATCCAAGATGGCATCCCTTAGATTCCGATTGGCTGATAGAATTCTATCAGCCAATCGGAATTAAGGTAGAAAAAATCCTATCTATTGAATTAAGGTAGAAAAAATCGCATTCTATTGGCTTTTCCAATCAGCCAATAGAATGCAAGCTCAATCCTATTGGCTGATTGGATCAGCCAATAGGATTGAACTTCAATCCTATTGGTTGATTGCATCAGCCAATAAGATTGAACTTCAATCCTATTGGTTGATTGCATCAGCCAATAGGATTTTTTCTACCTTAATTCCGATTGGCTGATAGAATTCTATCAGTCAATCGGAATCTAAGGGACGCCATTTTGGATGACGTCACTTAAAGGTACCTTTATTCAGCTTTAGTCGACAGATGAAGAGGATGCTCCGTGTCGGATGTCTTGAAGATGGACCTACTCCTAGCTAGATGGATGAAGATAGAAGATGCCGTCTGGATGAAGACTTCTGCCCGTCTGGAGGACCACTTTGCCCGGCTTGGATGAAGACTACTCCCGGCTTCATTGAGGACTTCGGCCCGGCTTGGATGAAGACTTCTCCCGGTAAGTCGATCTTCAGGGGGTTAGTGTTAGTTTTTTTTAAGGGTGTATTGGGTGGGTTTTATTTTTAGGTTAGGGACTTTGGGCCTGCAAAAGAGCTAAATGCCCTTTTAAGGGCAATGTCCATCCAAATGCCCTTTTCAGGGCATTGGGGATCTTAGTTTTTTTAGATAGTATTTTATTCAGGAGGTTGGTTGTGTGGGTGGTGGGTTTTACTGTTGGGGGGTTGTTTGTATTTTTTTTTACAGGTAAAAGAGCTGATTACTTTGGGGCAATGCCCTGCAAAAGGCCCTTTTAAGGGCTATTGGTAGTTTAGTTTAGGCTAGGGTTTTTTTTTTATTTTGGGGGGGCATTTTTTATTTTAATAGGGCTATTAGATTAGGTGTAATTAGTTTAAATATCTGTAATTTGTTTATTATTTTCTGTAATTTAGTGGGGGGGTTGTACTTTAGCTAATTTAATTTAATTTAGTTAATTGTATTTAATTTAGTTAATTTATTCAATTATAGTGTAGTGTTTTATTGTAACTTAGGTTAGGTTTTATATTACTAGGTACTTTTGCATTTATTTTAGCTAGGTAGTTATTAAATAGTTAATAACTATTTAATAACTATTCTACCTGGTTAAAATAAATACAAACTTGCCTGTAAAATAAAAATAAACCCTAAGATAGCTACAATGTAACTATTAATTATATTGTACCTAGCTTAGGGTTTATTTTACAGGTAAGTATTTAGTTTTAAATAGGAATAATTTATTTAATGATAGGAATATTTATTTAGATTTATTGTAATTATATTTAAGTTAGGGGGTGTTAGGGTTAGACTTAGGTTTAGGGGTTAATAACTTTAATATAGTGGCAGTGACGTTGGGGCGGCAGATTAGGGGTTAATAAATGTAGGTAGGTTGCGGCGACATTGGGGGCGGCAGATTAGGGGTTAATAAATATAATGTAGGTGTTGGCGATGTTGGGGGCAGCAGATTAGGGGTTCATAAGTATAATGTAGGTGGCGGCGGTGTCCGGAGCAGCAGATTAGGGGTTAATAATATAATGCAGGTGTCAGCGATGTTCGAGGCAACAGATTAGGGTTTAATAAGTATAAGATTAGGGGTGTTTAGACTGGGGGTTCATGTTAGGGTGTTAGGTGTAGACATAAATTTTATTTCCCCATAGGAATCAATGGGACTGCGTTAAGGAGTTTTACGCTGCTTTTTTGCAGGAGTTAGACATTTTTTCAGCCTGCTCTCCCCGTTGATTCCTATGGGGAAATCATGCACAAGCACGTGCGACCAGCTCACCGCTGACTTAAGCAGCGCTGGTATTGGAGTGCGGTAATGAGCAAAATTTTGCTCAGCGCTCAATTCTTGTCTTTTAACAACGGGTTTGTAAAAACTCGTAATACCAGCGCTGCATGTAAGTGAGCGGTGAAGGAAAACTGCTTGTTAACACCGCATAGCCTCTAACGCAAAACTCTAATCTGGGCCTTATTTTTTTAAATAACTGCACAAAGCAATTTTAAGGAATTAAAGTGAGGTGGTGTGGGGTGTTAGAAAAAAAGGGAATGAAAAGTGCCTTTACAATGCAGTCTACGGGGACTGTGTTAAAACTGTAAATATATATGTATATGCTTTTATACATATATATTTATGTGTTAATATGTAAATATGCACATATAAACACATACATATGTATATATATATACATATACATAGGTTAGTGAGAGTTTAAGGATATTCAGCGGTAAGGTCTGTATTGGAGCATACAGGGAATACTGCGTCGGTGCCTCTCCCGGCACAAACCCAGACCTGCAGACCAGGCTGCCCGTTCCAGGTATATAATAAACAAAGAAGAATTTCCCCTATAAAAAGCTCCCAGACCAAAAATGTCCACTATTTAAAGCACAACACTGGCACATGAGTCGAAGTAAAGTGAATCAATCATACCTTTATTATGCCATGTCGGACAAACACTGGGCAAACAATAGCGGTGTGACTACCAGGAGACACAGGTGTGTGGAGTGTGACGTCATCTGATGCGTTTCACGCCCTTCTGGCGCTTTGTCAAAGATGTGGAGGTGTGTGTGATTAGCATACTTTTAAATGGTTATCTAAAAAAACTCCTCCCTTGGTGTGATGTCACAGTAACAGACTGTGTTTTCAAAATTATCAATACATATGTGTGATAAAGTGTGTTGAGAAAATGTTAATGAATATATATATTTTTAATCGTGCAGATTACGTGTCTTAATTTAAACAGGACAAAGAGATCCAGGAGCAAGGCCTAAGATAAAACAACGAAGTGAAGCCAAAAATGTACAAAATGAAGAAGAAACCACCCAGGTTCCAAAAAAGTGCATCAAGCCAACTCAACAAGTGAAGAAAAAGATGTCAACCAGATACGGACAGTAGTAAATTTATCTTCACATTGTCTAACAAGGCCAGAACAATAAGGTATGATTGATTCACTTTACTTCGACTCATGTGCCAGTGTTGTGCTTTAAATAGTGGACATTTTTGGTCTGGGAGCTTTTTATAGGGGAAATTCTTCTTTGTTTATTGTATATATATATATATATATATATATATATATATATATATATATATATATATATATATACACAATGTGAATTCCAAAAAGGATATTCACAGACCCACATGTTTTGCAACTGCCAGGGTGCACTCATATCAGTATTATAGCAAAAGTAGTCCCAAATTCAGAGGCTCTGGTCTTTCAGTTAAAATAAAACTTAGCATTTATTGCATTAGTGTAAAACAGACATAACATTTTGGTGCTGCCTTTGCACCTTTGTCAACTTTTAGCTTCATATCCTTTGAACCCCTGATGACATTTGACAAAGGGGCAAAGGCAGCACCGAAATGTAATGTCTGTTTTACTCTAATGCAATAAATGCTACGTTTTATTTTAACTGAAAGACCAGTGAGTGCCTCTGCTCTCTGCTATCATATGTTAAAAAGAAAAGAATAAAATGAAAATGATGTTTCTGAAGTTTGTTTATGATGTTGATTTAGATTAAGAGGCTAGAAAATATGTGATTGTTAAAAGGTGAAATAATTAAAATGCAATAAGGTACACTTTATATATATAGTGTGTGTGTCTACCTTCTATGCATTTTCTGGTATTCCTGTAGCTATAAAGGTTGACTTCCAATGCTGTGTGATAGCTCCCCTGTTGCTGTTTAATAGGATTCGAAGAGGAAAAAAGCAGAACCTAGAAGAGCTATACAGGGGTCATGTGACCAGTATGAATCCAATGATCTAAAAGCCACCAAATATGGGCCACAGTTCCCTCCTTCCAACATCCAACCTAGTTTATCCATATGCTGTATATTTAAATAGATTTGGTACAATTGCATGGGCTAATGTAGTAACTAGTATCAATTTTAGATTTTAGTTAATAGCATGAGCGATATTGTTGAGGAAATAGAGCATTTGAAAGTGGTTTCTCATTTTATACTAGACTTTAACACTAAATGTGCCCTTGTCCAGTAAGGGATTTATCAGCACAGATTATTTCTCTATTGTAGTATTCTGTTTCAGGCACATTTCCATCTGAAAATCTACATTGACTAGGATGGCTTTCAGTATGGAACAATTCAATGGTAACCACACTTTCATCCAATTTGTGTAATTTTTTTATCATTGTGAATATTTTAATGAGAGATGCTCTGAAGACATGACATATCCAGGCCTGAGGCCTCAATACCTCTGATGTGTACATTTACCAGAGAATTTGCTATACCCACGTACCCTTTGTTGTTTTAAGTTAGTGTCAGTCAATAATATGTTAAAGTAATTATGTCTGTCTATGCCCAGATAAATCAATTGCTCCTAAGCCTCTCTCCTCTTTAACAGAAGTAATTCCTGAAGTCTATGGTTTTATTATCCCCCATATAAATATGTGGATGATTGCCTGCAGAGTAGCAAAATGGTACAATGATACAGGAATATGCAGGGGTTTGGAAGAGGTAAAGGACTCTTCAAAGAACTTAGGCCTTGATCACGATCTACCGGCTGGTTACTTATGCTTACATTACTCACTTTTATGAAGGCACATTGCTTTTGAGGAGTTGAAAAATTTAGGCACAGGCACTTTGAAATGCACCCTATAAAAGCTCAAAGATTCAATCTTATTTGAAAGTCTTCTTTGTAGATACAATCCCATCCCAGTGAACCTAGCCTACATAGATGATCTTCAGCTTGGAATAGTAGAGCAACTGGACATTGAGGGAGTGGAGCTATTTCTGAACTGCTTCTCTCTCTCTCTCTCTCTCTCTCTCTCTCTCTCTCTCTCTCATGTGGACGAACTACACCACATCCATGTAGTCTGTGAACAGAAGGAAGCCACAATGCAATAAGACTGTTTATATAAAATATATTAGATAACAATATATACAAAGTGGAGATGCACTTTGCACTCCAACTCGCATGTTTGCTAGATGGAGATTATTTGCACGCACATGCATATTAAAAGTTAAAAGTAAAACGTTTTCGCACAAGCATTAACTTGACGTGCGCAAAAAAAGACGAACTTCGAATATTCCTCCATAAACTTCAATGAAGCATGAAAAGAAAAAAAAAAGAAAAAAAACACTCATACACCCTAACATAAAATAAATGAATATTTCCCATTCCAATGCTCTGCACATAGAATAATATGTTGCATTTATTCATTAATACATATTTCTGTATGTATATATATATATATATATATATATATATATATACACATACACATGATTATACATAGGTATAGATATATACAGATATACAAATAGTAACATAGTAGCTGAGGAATATGTATAGGAATATCGATTTATACATTCTTAGAACATATTTGGGATGTGGAATATTTACATTAAATACATAGATAAACACTTTATTAAATATGAATATTGCATAAATATTATTTTACATGTTTTCAACCACTTGACTATAAAGGGATCCAATGTACTTTTATATATATATATATATATATATATATATATGTGTGTGTGTGTGTGTGTGTGTGTGTACCTATCGATTTATGTGTTTATATGTGTAAATATGTCTATAAATACATATATACACATATAAATACATATGTACACACATATAAACACTATGTGCAGAGCATGTGAGTTTGTTGAGGTTGGAGATCCGTTTACATCTATGAAAACGAGGAAAACATAACCAATCAAAAGATGTTTAAACTGTACCTCAACATACGTCATATACTTAGCGGCATGTGTATTCTGTAGGGTACAATATGTGGGTCTCACCACTCGTGACGTCAAGTTGTGTATCATGGAACATTTGTTTTCCATCACAATTGGCACAAAAACAACACCATTGGTGCAACATTTTGCCCAAAATCCTGATTGCAGTGAAGCCACATTTAGATAGAGGGAGTAAGATAGACCCAATAAACTGATCAATTAATCAACAGGTTTTTTTGCCAGACATCACATTGTTGTCCCAATGCTAAATGGCTTGATCCTTATCTTTGTGTTTGTTTTTGTTTTGTGAACCTAAGACCAGTTTTATCTAAAATAAATATATATATATAAATAAGGGAACAAAGGACAGCGTCCTTGCAGCATAAATGAATAATCCTTATACTTGAATGATGAACACTATGCACAAGCCTTATTTTAAAATTTGAAACATTTAATAGGTATGCTTTAAAAGTCTGTAACTCACATGAAATCACAAAAGACACAAATGAAATACGTCATCTGATGCGTTTAACACCTCACTGGTGCTTTCTTTGAGCCCAGTGGGGCGTGAAAAGCTTCAGATGACATATCTCGTTTGTGGGCTTTTCCCATTTGGCCAGATGCGGTAACTAATTCTTCCATTGCTGCTTTTTATCTTAGTTGAGAGCTTGTGAGTGAGTGCTGGACTTTTTCTGTGTGTTTATATTAAAAAATATAATTTTTTGTAATTTTCCTTGTTTGGGCCTTGCACCCAGGCCTGACTGGGGTTAACTGCCTGTGGCTCTGGTAACAGTGCAGCTTCCTGAGAGTGCTGGTTTGCACCCAGGGCTGTGCATGTTGCAGGGTCATAGGATGTGTACCCGGTCCGGCCTGAGACTGCTGACCCCACCCGTGTTTTGTATATGTTTGGGAAATTACATAAGACTGTGCACCCTCCATTTTTTCACAGTTGTTTGATTGTGAGCCTGCATTGTGTGGCTGTTTAGGGACCCAGGTTTATTTGGAAGAAACCTTGACGAGGTACCTGGGCTTTTCCCATTTGGCCAGATGCGGTAACTAATTCTTCCATTGCTGCTTTTTGGGCTCCATGTACTAAGCCGTCAATTCATCCATCATTGTAGACGCGGATAAACTCGCCGTTACTCGCCGCGGGCGAAATGGTGTCCGCTGTCGCTATGTACTAATAATCCCCCAATAAATAGACAAGTCTAGCCTGCCGCGAACAGTGGCGGATTATTGATAAATTTGACGCCTCGCTCGCCGCGACTAAGCTGATGTACTTAACTTTCAGTTGAATTGTCTGGCCAATTATTAACACGTGACATGCAAGGTGTCACGAACATCATAGTAGTCGCGGGAATAGAATTTTGCTCCTATAAAAGTTCAACTTATCTAAACAACTTTATTATTGTTCAAAATTTTTGAAGAGTGATTACAGAGCGTTATTTTTGTAATATTTATTTACAATTTGGATATGGCTTCATCTGGATCTGATAATATATAAATATTAATATAAAAATAATTATAAAGATTGACAACTATACAATACAAATTTAAAATATAGATTACTCTTTAATTACAGTCGACAAATTGGGCGCAATTTATGTACATGGAAATGAGAGACAAATTAGACGCCAGTTATGCTGTAAGTACAATGCTGATATTACTGCCTTTTATATATGTCTAGACTGGCGTCTAGATTGACTTTCCTATTGTTTTGTACCTTGCCCGCCACCTAAAAGGTGGCGAGGCAAAAATAACGAGGTGGGAGCGGAAATTGTAGCGAGCGGACAAATAGATTTTTTAGTACATTCGTTTTTGGCGAGTTGGTGGTCAAATGTGTCTAATTACAGTGAAAAATGGAGAGGTAGCGAGGTTTGGCGGGTAAGTACGCTCGCAATTTTAAAGATGCGAGTTTGAACATAGTTGACGACTTTGTACATATCAGTTTGCGAGTTTTGACGCGAGATTTGTTGCGGGTAGCTCGCTGACTGCTTAGTAAATGGAGCCCTTTATCTTAGTTGAGAGCTTGTGAGTGAGTGCTGGACTTTTTCTGTGTGTTTATATTAAAAAATATTATTTTTTGTAATTTTCCTTGTTTGGGCCTTGCACCCAGGCCTGACTGGGGTTAAATGCCTGTGGCTCTGGTAACAGTGCAGCTTCCTGAGAGTGCTGGTTTGCACTCAGGGCTGTGCATGTTGCAGGGTCATAGGATGTGTACCCGGTCCAGGCTGAGAGTGCTGACCCAACCCATGTTTTGTATATATATATATATATATATATATATATATATATATATATATATATATATATATATATATATATATATATATATATATATATATATATATATATATATACAGGGAGTGCAGAATTATTAGGCAAGTTGTATTTTTGAGGATTAATTTTATTATTGAACAACAACCATGTTCTCAATGAACCCAAAACACTCATTAATATCAAAGCTGAATAGTTTTGGAAGTAGTTTTTAGTTTGTTTTTAGTTATAGCTATTTTAGGGGGATATCTGTGTGTGCAGGTGACTATTACTGTGGATAATTATTAGGCAACTTAACAAAAAACAAATATATACCCATTTCAATTATTTATTTTTACCAGTGAAACCAATATAACATCTCAACATTCACAAATATACATTTCAAAAACAAAACAAAAACAAATCAGTGACCAATATAGCCACCTTTCTTTGCAAGGACACTCAAAAGCCTGCCATCCATGGATTCTGTCAGTGTTTTGATCTGTTCACCATCAACATTGCGTGCAGCAGCAACCACAGCCTCCCAGACACTGTTCAGAGAGGTGTACTGTTTTCCCTCCTTGTAAATCTCACATTTGATGATGGACCACAGGTTCTCAATGGGGTTCAGATCAGGTGAACAAGGAGGCCATGTCATTAGATTTTCTTCTTTTATACCCTTTCTTGCCAGCCACGCTGTGGAGTACTTGGACGCGTGTGATGGAGCATTGTCCTGCATGAAAATCATGTTTTTCTTGAAGGATGCAGACTTCTTCCTGTACCACTGCTTGAAGAAGGTGTCTTCCAGAAACTGGCAGTAGGACTGGGAGTTGAGCTTGACTCCATCCTCAACCCGAAAAGGCCCCACAAGCTCATCTTTGATGATACCAGCCCAAACCAGTACTCCACCTCCACCTTGCTGGCGTCTGAGTCGGACTGGAGCTCTCTGCCCAATCCAGCCACGGGCCCATCCATCTGGCCCATCAAGACTCACTCTCATTTCATCAGTCCATAAAACCTTAGAAAAATCAGTCTTGAGATATTTTTTGGCCCAGTCTTGACGTTTCAGCTTGTGTGTCTTGTTCAGTGGTGGTCGTCTTTCAGCCTTTCTTACCTTGGCCATGTCTCGGAGTATTGCACACCTTGTGCTTTTGGGCACTCCAGTGATGTTGCAGCTCTGAAATATGGCCAAACTGGTGGCAAGTGGCATCTTGGCAGCTGCACGCTTGACTTTTCACAGTTCATGGGCAGTTATTTTGCGCCTTGGTTTTTCCACATGCTTCTTGCGACCCTGTTGACTATTTTGAATGAAACGCTTGATTGTTCGATGATCACGCTTCAGAAGCTTTGCAATTTTAAGAGTGCTGTATCCCTCTGCAAGATATCTCACTATTTTTGACTTTTCTGAGCCTGTCAAGTCCTTCTTTTGACCCATTTTGCCAAAGGAATGGAAGTTGCCTAATAATTATGCACACCTGATATAGGGTGTTGATGTCATTAGACCACACCCCTTCTCATTACAGAGATGCACATCACCTAATATGCTTAATTGGTAGTAGGCTTTCGAGCCTATACAGCTTGGAGTAAGACAACATGCATAAAGAGGATGATGTGGTCAAAATACTCATTTGCCTAATAATTCTGCACTCCCTGTATATCTTACTTTATTTAATCAATTATTATCAGATTCCATTTTGCTACCTACACATATGTTTAGAGTATATATTTATTGGCTAGATAACCAATTATCAAGATCTTTTGTAATTTGCCTATAATCATTTGCATGGTATGTATTATAATATTGCTTAATAGTGTATTTCAAATATAGAGGTATATATAATATTTAACATTATTAAGATTGAGTGGTTAAAACTTAAATAAAACAAGACACATTTCACACTCGCTTATTGACGCATAAGACAGATACAGTATTTTAGTTTGCTCCTTATGCTGAATTCCAATAGTAGGCCATTTATACTCTACATTACATATGGTTATAATGTTACATCTATTATTACAATATGTTCATTTTTATTGTAGACTTATATTCCACTCACTGTCCTCGATACTCGGACATCCTTTTCATATTAATGTCAGAAATAGCTTATTACTATACAATTGTTATTAGACCTACTACATACTTAGATAATATATAAAGTAACGCCTAAAAGCACTCTTAACTGTGCATTTTGCAAGTTCAGTCAGAACGTATCTTGTCTTTTGACATTGGCTGTAATGATACGTATATTATATGTTGTACATGCTAAAAATCCTCAATAAAAAAAATGTATTTCAAAAAATTAAAATAAAACCAACCACGTAAGGGTGCCCATAATTTAGATGTATGAGATGCAGTTCCAGTAACATGTACCTTTAAGAAAACTTCGGAATGATGTCATGTTTTAGTGCACCAATAGGGTTTTGTTTTACCTGTTTTAAAGAGGCTGAATGGAGATGCACATCGAGCCATGATTACGGCTATGTGTTGAAATGCATAGGCTTCATCCAACATGAGACATTGTTGGTGTTAATGCTTAGTGTGTTTTAACTTATTTGAATAAAGGCTGTGATTGGTGGGTGTGTAACACGTGAGAGCCGAGCCTCTCAACAGTCGTGGATCAGAGACGGTAAATAGATGCGGTCCAAGTTTTACAGCTCCATGCTTATTTTGCGGTGAGTGAAGCAATACAAAAATACATGGCACCAGATGGCAAGTAGTTTATCTGGTGAGTGAATTTGCAGGGCAGGAGTCCGCATGTCGGAGGGTTGGGACAATCACAGAAATGTGAGTTTAATCTGCATACATTTTTGAAGGTGCTGGTATCCTCGATTTGTTGCGCTGCTGAGAGGATCAAGCGTGGAATGCTTTTGGCTGCTATGTGCAAGACAACTTTAGAATCCTGAGCAGCAGGTCATTTCAGAGGGATTACCGTGTGAATAGCACTGTTTGTCTGCATTGTGAAAACATTCATTCCCAACAAACACCCACCCTTTCCTTATCACAATGCGCCTTTGAACCTCTTATATTACAGACTGTTATATGTACTGATACTTTCCCAGTGTGTTCACTTGATACCATATATGATGGTTTATTAATACAGTATCTGATTGGTTTATTATTATAACTGAGCAACCTTTTGTAGTTCCACACATATAAACATATATTGATATGTATATGTATGTATTTCTATGTTAAAGTACGTTGCAGAACTTATATCTTTGAGCCCTTATAACATTTTTATGCAATTTTTAAAAAATCATTTTTAGACAATTTTTTTTTTATTAATATTTTTATTTTTATTGAAATTCACAGGTATACAAAAATCACAATCAAGTTACAGTGTCATATGACATAAGTGATTAGTTGTCGTACTTCAAGATACCAGATGGAACATACAAATTTTGCATAAATACCTAGTGAATCTCTTTATACATTTCTTTAAAACTTAACTTTTTAGAAAACATGACACCCTAGGCTAAACATTTGTCCTATGATGGGGGGCTTTTTATTTTGAAAATAGAGAACAAGAATAAACAATAACAACAAAACAAACTTTGCTATGCATCATATCAGATCACCTGTCCAGTATGAAAAGAATTATGTTACATCTCAGGTTACAATACATCCTCAGTTCAGTCTAAAGACCTCCCTCGTGTGGTCCCTCTACCAGATGTTCCACTCTCCCCTTATGACTGCCTCCAACATGTATATCGTATTTTTAAATGGATAGAGCACTCGCCTCTGGGTAGGGAGATCTAGCGACTCCAAAAAGAATCTCCATTTTACAATGAAACGAGCAACTCTGGTGTCAACATCATACAAGGTATCACATTGTTCATACATCAAAGATTTCAGTAACATTTGCTTTAAGAAACTAACAGGGGGTGGTTAACATTTAACCATTTACGAAAGAAGCACTTTCTTGCCAAGAGTATGATATTAATCAAAAGTTTCTTATCTCGCCTTGGAACCGCTAATTGCTCTAAGAATATCACTTGACTGGGAGTAAGCGTGATGGGAGCGTGCATAATTCTGGAGAGCCAAAAGGACACCTGGTTCCAATATCTACAAATTTTGAGGCAGTACCACAGATAATGTAAAAAGTCAGGATTAGGGTAAGAGCATTTTCCACATACATTTGAGAAGTCTGCCCTCCACTTACTCAGTCTACTAGGTGTGAGGTAGTCCTGATAGATAACCCGTATTTGGGACTCCCTAAGGTCGGCTGCCAAGGTCGCTGACCAGGTAAGAGTGAGGCTGTCTAGTATGGTGTTGTCAGAGGAGATCATCGGTAGCTTTTTACGCCAGTTGTCTAAAAGATGGGGTAGCATAGTGGCTGCTTTTGAGTTTATGAGTGCATTGTAAATTGAGGATATGGTGTAGTTATGAGCTCGAAACTGTGCTATGGTGCGCGCCAGCGGAGGGGTGACCCAGAATGTCGCGCAGTGTTGTAAGATCTGATTGATATAATGTCTGGCCTGAAAGTAGGCAAACCTGTTGGTATAGGGGATTAGGAACTTTCTGCATAACTCGTCAAAGGGCAAGACTGTCTTAGCTGAGTGATCTAACATTTTATCTAGATTGTCAACACCCAGAGCTTTCCAAGTCTGGAAGACAGGGTATAGCATACCAGGGTGGAATCTCGGATTACCTGTCAGGGGAAGGTATTTGGTGTGGCTGGGGTCCCACCCAAGGGTTTTTGGTCAAAGATCTCCACCCAAGGAGCACATCTCTAAACATCGGGTGGGTAACTATATTCACAGGGAGCTCTGATAGGGTGGCATGCGGGAGGAAAGCAGGGGATATTTGAGGCAAGGAAGCTTCTTCTAAGTGGGTACTAGAGAAATGCTGGGTGTTTAGTGTCCAGTCTAATGGCAGTTTTGCCAGATTTTTAGACAATTTTATTATGAGTATAACTGTAAATTTATTGTATTTATATATTTTTTTCAGATTTTTTAGTCAAGCGTAACAGTTAAAAAGAGCTCAGAATTCACAATATCCCAATGCGAGTTAAATTCAATTGTGCTCAACTGAACACGTTTACTTTCAATCTGTAATACGCACACAACTACCGACATACAAAGAGCAGCTTTTTGTTTGCCTGCAACAGTTAGCTCCACTCCTAATATAGCCAATATTTAATTTTAAATGTGCAGTAGATTTTTCCGAAAAATGTAAAATGTATTTATATTTTGCCAGACACTTTTATCATCTGGCAACTGTCAGTCAATCACAGAATCATGTACGTATACACTGTGAACTCTTGCACTTGATCAGTAGTAGCTGGGGCTTCAGAATATGTTCATATAAAAAGAATGTGCACCGTTTGAAATAAATTGAAATAAATTGGAAAGTGTCTTAAAAAACGGTATGTTCTATCTTAATCATGAAATTTTGGCTTTAATGTCCCATTAAATGTATATGATAGGGGGCGGAGCTAGCCATCAACCTGAGCAGAAGCAACACTGCAAATCTCTGAGCAGAAAGTGGTTATTAACAACATTTTTAGGGCATAAACTCGGGACAACCTGTCCTAAAACCCTTTGGGACAGAGGCCACATAAGACTGGACAGTCCAAAATTGATTTTGAGCAATTTGGAGTGGATTCGTACCACAACAGACAAATAGAAACAGCAAATTTCCATGAAAGTCCGAGGAGTTTCGGCTGCAATAAAGTGATCGAAAGCATCAAAAACAGAGACAGAACAGAACCATATATCTTGGAGGTGTAGCCCTGAATCCGAGAAAACTTCCTGAAGCAGCAAACATAGTCCCAAAGGGCCGAGGTATACTGTGGGAGACAACGCCATCTTGCCCCAGAAGTAAGTGCGCAATAAATAACTTACATACACACGGAGATAACGGATAGAACTAAACATCTGTACACAATTATAAACACCTAAGTGCACAAGCAGAGACCTGGGATATAATAACTAATATATGGACTGTATCTAACGCCAGGAATTCCGCTGAACTATAACTTTAGGAGGCCACAGAGGGGATAGTTTACTAGGCACAACTACAATCAAATCTAACAACACTTTATAGCTTGATTGCAAAATTTGTGAGAGTGTGAGATAGTGGGAGTAAGATTCCAGGCCTTCAACAGTTGACTAGAGGGGGGCTGGTTTATAACTTCATATACAGTCTACAGAATACAAAACTTGACCGTATGCAATAGGGATAAGAAGCCCAGCGGATGTAGCACATGTGTGCCAGCATTATACTGATCTCCTGCAGAGACACATGTAATCTGCAAGAATTATTGAAATAGCCTCCAATAACGTCCCCACACTTAAAGACGATAATTTAAGCACATAATAAAAAAGAAGGGGGTGCCAGACCAGCTCACTTAGCTTAACAATGTGAACTCGGATACTTTATATATATTCAATTGATGTTAGATATTATCTCCTTGCTACATGATCACTTTGAAGATACTTAAGAGATTCCCGGGATATACAGCACCTTAAAAATTATATGTATTACCAGACACTGACTCCAGAATAAAACTTAACTTCATTAATCAACTGGGACTTGGCGCTTCCATAAGTCGACTTTCATACAAAGCAAAACCAAGAGGGACTACTCTCCAGAGGCCGAGACATGGCTTCTAGGAGGTCTGTAAAGGGGGACAAGTCATTGAAAACTACTAATATGTCTACATTTTTCAAGCCTTCTCAATCTGGCAAGACTCTTAAAGACACAGAGATAGAAGAAGACTCAGAGGGCGAATCTCCACAACTTCCAGACGACAATATCCCTCTAACAAAACCAGACCTACGTACATTAGTCTCTAAAAAAGACATAGCTGATAACTTTGAAAAGCTATGGGAAAAGATCGACTCTATACACACATCTGTCCCCAGTAGCTTATCTGAGATAAAATCAGATCTTGTGGATATGGGTGGTAGGACTGAAACTCTAGAAGACCAACAGGATTCCATTGTGGGAAATATTGATGAAATCTCGCAAACGGTCTCCTCACAACAACAACTAATAATAGAATTTCAGGACAAACTGGAAGATCTTGAAAATAGAAGCAGGAGGAACAACATCAGGTTAAAGGGAGTCCCTGAGGAAGTAACTAATAAAGACCTGCCAGCGTATCTATCCCAACTCTTCAATCAGATCACTGGAGCACCTGCTGACTATGTCTTTCATGTTGAGAGGGCTCACAGAGCCTTAACGGCGAGACCAAAGAACGGTTTGCCCCCCAGAGATGTAGTAATTAGGTTAACCTTTTTTCCAGATAAAGAGAAAATACTACAAGCCTCCAGGAAAAACCCCACTTTCAAATTCCAGGGGAATGTGATCCAGTTTTACCAAGACTTAAGTTTGCAGACTTTACAATGCAGAAGTGCCTTATGACCCCTCACATTACTGCTCCGGAAAACAGCAGATACAATACAAGTGGGGATTCCCCTTTGCGCTCATTATAACCAAAGACTCCAAAACAATAATCATCAAAGAGTGGGAGGAGATTCCTGAAATATGTAAAGTCTTAAACCTGGATACACCACCACTACCTTCATTAGAGCCTTCTCCTGCTGCTGGAACTACAACAGATCAGCCCAAGCTTCAGTTGACATTGCAGAAAACTAGCTACAAAAGACAAAAAACAAGAGAATCCTGAGGAAATAGATCCTAGAATCTCAGGAACAAGGAGAGAGTAGTAATGAGAATCCTCTTGGCGCAAAAGTTGGGGACTATCGATTCTCTCTGAGGTGCTAAAATACCCAAGGAAACAGAGAGAAAATAGAACAGTGCGATAATAGTATTTCCTGCCCCATAGAGCGCCTGTGAGTTAAATACTCACATCATAATACAGGCCACAGTGGAACTCTACCCGGTAGAGGTTCGAATCGGCTGATGGTCTAGTTTAATCTGTGAGCTGGGGAGGTGTTCTCACTCCCTCATAATGTTGAATACTGAACATTTGTTTGTTGACACAGTGTTATTCTCAGGATTGTTGTCCCAAAAATAGGGACTTTTTATTTGTTTTTATATATTTAACATGTTGTTTTTTCCCCCAGTTTTTCTCTTTGTTTTAGTGACAACATTGCAATGTTTACTGACAAAGATAGCGCCACCCTTCTGGGATTCCAGACAAGGGGTAGGAATATGAACCAGAAGGTACCAGATCACATTTCACCAACACACACAACAATATTGAATAATGATCCCTAGGATAAATCTAATTTCCCATAACGTCAGGGGGTTGAATACTGATGTTAAACGCAAGATAGCAATGTCCCAATATACTTCTCTACAAGCTAATCTGTTGTTTTTACAAGAGACTCACCTCCTTAAGGCTAATATCCAAAGATACTGGGCGAGACACTGGGCGAGACACTGGGTGAGACACTTCACCACCCACTTCCATGCTACGGCACCCACTAAGACAAGAGGTGTATCTATTTTAATTCACTCCTCCATTAACTTCACACATGAATATACTATTGAGGACCCGGAAGGGAGATACCTTGTAGTGAAGGGTCAGATTCTAGACACAGAGGTCACACTCTGTAATGTTTATGCCCCCAATGAGAACCAACACTCATTTTTCCAACACATAGCCCAACTACTGGCACAATAGTCTCAGACCAAGATTATCTTGGTGGGAGATTTTAATATAACCATGACCCCACTAAAACCTAAAGTCAATAACTCACTAACAAACAACTCCAACACAACTGACTGATTAAATAAATCCAGGAGTATCTGATGCCCCATTCTCTGATCGAGACATGGGACACACTATACGGAGCAACTACGGACACTACATTTTATTCAGCAGCACATAACTCATATATCAGGCTGGACAATATATATGTTAGTCAGGTCCTTCAACCCTTATTACGGAGATCCGATATACATGCATGTGTATGGTCGGACCATTCTATTGTTTCCTTGCAATTGGATGGATTGAGAGACCCATTACGGAGTAGGACATGGACATTTGACCCTACATACCTTAAAAACCCTCAGGCACATGAACATACCCTGCAAGCATTGACGGAATACTGGAGAATCAATACTGACTCCACGTTAAACCCAGTAAATACCTGGGCAGCACACAATGCAGTACTTAGGGGGTTACTTATAAAAGAAAAAGCAATGCAAAGTAAGAAATACAAAAAACACTTAGCACAGTTATACAGTGAAATAGAGCTATTAGAAAGGCAGCATAGACTGACGAATCAGACCTTGACTTTGCATGCTCTCCATGCTAAAAAAAACCTCACTGACGTCGCTGCTTAATTCTCAAGCAACCAGGGCTATTCAGAGACTAAAATCCCGATACTTTATCTATGGTAATAGGCCAGATAAATTCATGGCTTATAAAATTAGGGAGAGATGCAGATCCTCAGCTATCCCTATCATAGAAACATCCCAAGGCACCACAACTTCACACCCACAAGAAATTGTAGACACATTCGCTAACTACTACGGGAACTTATATAATGGAGACAAAGTCACACACAACACAGTCCCTCACTACAGAATTATTTGCAAATTCTCCCCTGCAAACTATATCTGAAGAAAACAAAGAAATCCTTAATGCCCCAGTATCTACCACAGAAGTAATAGGAGCAATACGAGATCTCAAAACGGGTAAAGTGGCAGGTCCGGACGGATTCCCAGGGGAATACTACAAATTATTTAGGAGCACACTAGTTCCCCATCTTATTAAATTCTGCAACCACATTTTGGAGGGTAACCCTGTTCCGCCGGATCTCTTGGATGCTAAAATAGTGATAATTACCAAACCAGACAGAAATCACAAACTCTGTCAAAATTATCGCCCAATCTCCCTGATAAATCAGGACCTGAAAATTTTCACAAAAATCATGGCGAATCACCTTAAAGTAATTATGCCCCATCTGGTGCATCCTGATCAGGTGGGATTTATAAATGATAGGGAAGCTCCAGACAACATCAGAAGGGTGACTAACCTAATACACTGCTTATATTAGACACAAACCCCTTCTATGCTCCTATCACTGGATGTGGAGAAGGCGTTTGACAGAATAGACTGGAGGTATATGTTTACTACCCTCAGGAGGATGGGTTTCAATGGTACATTTATAACAGCCCTACAGGGTAGCCTCTGCGGGCTATAAATCCAAAAATTTCCCAATATTAAATGGCAAAAGACAGGGTTGCCCTCTCTCACCACTCCTCTTTGCCCTTTGTATCGAACCACTAGCTGCTAGGATTAGATCACACCCAGACATCGCGGGAGTCCTTGTTGCGAAGTCGGAGTATAAACTTTCACTGTTTGCGGACAACATCCTACTGACTATCACTAAGCCACTAATTTCACTCCCAAACCTTTACGGGATCTTGGACATATTTTCAACGATTTCAGGATTTAAGATAAATGCAGATAAATGTGAAGCCCTACCTATTGCTATACCCACACAAACCCAAAAACTACTAGAATCCAATTTTGAATTTAAATGGATGAAGCACACGCTCAAATACTTGGGGATACACTTACCAATGCAAACTCACCTGATGTATAAACCCCTCTTATTAAACAGATCAGACGAGACATACTAAAATGTAGAAGCTATAATTTCTCTTGGCTAGGGAGACTAGCAGCGGTTAAAATTACTATTTTGCCACAAATATTATACCTATTTAGAACACTCCCTATAAGGATTATCAGATCAGACATAGATAAACTGCAGACTGATCTGCTCTCCTTTATCAGGGGGAACAAATCGGCAAGGGTGGCGAAATCCTTAATAAATAGACACAAATCGCTAGGTGGCATAGTTGGCCCAAATTTAATAGATTATTACACAGCAGCTAGAATAGCACAAGATGGGATGATCCTACAAAGGTCAAAAGATGCGCTATGGCCCTCACTAGAGGCAGAGATAGGAGGCTGGAGAGATCCAGGCGCAATTTTTTGGGACAAAAGAACAACACAATCCAGTAAGACCCTCCCAACACCCTTTACTCTCGAGCTTACCCTACATACATGGTTGAGGGTGGTGGTCAGACAGGCTCTGATGCCAGAATCTTCCCTTTCCACCCCAATCCAATATTTACTACCTAGGGAGCTGTGGACACAAATTCAGAAGTGGGGAAACAAGGGACTTTACAGGGTGGCAGATATACTGGAGAACGGAAAGCTATTCTCCTTCTGTCAATTACAAGAAAAAATAACACCAATAAAACTACACTGGTACTTGTACCTCCAAATTAGCTCCTCGGTGGGATCATTTATCAGAGCAGCCCCAAAGAGAGCCCCCACTGTTTAGAATTACTCTGTAATAATCCCCAACGTTCTAAACATTCCATTTCTAGACTGTACGTATCCATCCAATCACGCCCACACAAGACAAAGTCTTCGGTAATGTTAGCTTGGGAAAAAGACTTACACATAACTAAAGATCTTGAGGACTGGGAACAAGTATTCCAGACTGCTGACTGAGGACTTCTGAGTGCAGACATGAAGGAGAATGTCATGAAAACACTTTTCAGATGGTACTTGATGCCGGTGAAAACCGCGCATATGTATCGACAGGGTAGCAAATTGTGTTATAGGGGATGCAGTGAGGTAGGCTCATATTGACACATGTGGTGGGATTGCACTGAGGTCAACCCAATATGGAAGCGATTTGCCTACTTTATTAGTCAACTAGTGGGTACGGAGATTACACTCAATATACAAAAAGCTCTTCTTCATGACCACAATACTACATATAACAAACACTTTAACACCTTTCTCAACATTATATGCACAGTCAAAATAACTTGTATTGCTAAACACTGGAAGATAGGTACCCCTACATGGACCGAAATATATCAGTGCAACACACTTCCAGGATGCACAAGGTAGCATCTGGAATATTAAATAATAGAGAAACGGTCAGATCTGGTTCTATTGGATAGCTCAGGGAGAATCAACCCAAGGATCACTCCTTTAGGGCGCTTTAACGGTTTAGACATACATTGCAAATTGTTTTACTGAAGAGCTCACTTTCTGTATTTATTATGTTGTCACTTTCCCCCCACCCCTACACACATATGCTCACTTTCTGTATTTATTATGTTGTCACTTTCCCCCCACCCCTACACACATATGCCTGGAATCACTGGCTTCAAGTGTCTTACACTAGGGAGGGGATCTATTATCCCCTCTCCTCTTCCTTACAATGTTTTCATAGGCCTGTGAGAGTTTTTACACCGTATTACATCATAGGTGAGATAACTAATGTTAAGTTTATGAATTCTTGAGTTCCATAAGCTCGAGAAATGTTTTCTTTGGAAATCTGTTCCACTTTTGTATTTGTTTGAAAATGTGATATACCCACCTTGATGTAAAAGCAACCTATAAAATGTGTAAAACGTAATAAAAAATATTTAAACATAAATGTATATGATAATGATGGGGGGGTATCTGTACAGCGATCCTGAGCGGTCGCACCCTTCAGCGCTCCTGTTAAAACTCCACTAAACTGCAGTTTTCAGGAGAAACCTTACATTGAAAATCCCCACTCCAATTCATTGAAGCATCCCACTACATAGAGGCTTTCTAAATTCTACAAAACAAGCTGTATTTGTGATACCGGAGCCCGAAACAGGCATATGAGGCCTAGGGCAGCGGCCCACCATAGGCGACACTATCCCCTTTAGTAATCTGAGGTATTTGGCCTCAACTGAGACTACTGGCAAGCCTGCTAGGTCCTTTTTAACCCCATCTACAGTAAAGAAGACACGTAAGAGAAAAGAAAAAGATAAAGACCAAAGGAAGGCAAATGATACGAAACAAGGCCATTATATCTCAGCTAAAATGACCGCTACAGGAGCCATGTAGCCTCAAGACACACTAAACGCTTAATGGCACAAATTTGAGGCTCTATGTCAGAGACTCATTGATAAAGGCACTTCTGACTTCATGATGAATAAATTATACACTATAAGGGCAACAACCATACCTGCAGATGACCCATTCAAAACTACCAGCCCTGCAACAGACCGCAGGCAAAAAGGGCCTCAATACACAGAGACAACCTCTACCTCACCATATGTTCCATTGTATAACAAGGAACTTCTGGAGATTCTTGAAGGCTACTACGCAGTAATCCCAAATAAATCCATCCCGCTGAGCACAACTAAGAAGACCAATGCAGGTTTGGGTACACATAACCAGTCTCCATGAAGGAAAAAGCACCCGATAGAGACTGCGGTCGTGTGGGAGTTTGAGGGGGGTTCCCACGGGATTGTGAGTAAGAAACCACCATACCCATTATCCCTGATCACTGCTATGCTTGATACCTGTAAATAAATCACCGTTTGGGCTGAGTTCTCATATACACAGCACAGTAACACACACCCCATGGCCACTCATGGATCTGCATTGCGATTCTTTCATTAATTGAGGTGCTCCATCAGAACTATACAGAGGTATCATCAATCCTTTCTACAATCCAAAGCATGGGGCTGATGGCATACTGAAACCCTGAGGCTAAGACCGTTTATCCTATAGAGACACGAGCACTCAGAGTGGTCAATTTAATAGTGCTTTAAGTTGCCAGATTGTTTATATATGGTTTATTAGTTTAGTGTTTATTTGTATGAGTGAATGTATTAGAAGGTTTCCCTTCCAGTTATAGCTCCAACTCTCATACTGCAGTTACAGACTGGGCGATACTTTTGGAACCTCACACTTCACAAGGACTGTGCAGTAATTTTGGTTTCTTACATATATATAACACATTAATAAGTAGAACTAAGACAGCACAAGTCTCTCTTGTGGCTAGTTACCGGAGCCATGGGAAGGAAAGTTAAGAGGCAAATTACATAACAAACACCTACCTAATGCTTTAGTATTTGGAAATCATATTACAAAACTGTTCCTAGTTGTGTTTATCTGGCACAGTTGTCTATATACTTGGATCTCACCCAGTGTGTTTAATTCTTCTGCTTGGGGCACTACTTTATATTTGAAATAACATATAGCCCCCTATACAACATTTAATCCGTAAGTGTGTCCTGTGTGTACTGTTTCAGAAGACATAAGTCAGAGCGGTTTATATCTTGTCGTTAAACTGATATTGCTATGATTGGTTGTGATTCCAAGTCATTATACTTCAGAGTATATTATTTAAATTATGAAACTGCTTCTAGTTGTCTTTCCCTAGCACAGCTGCCTATATACTTGGATCTAACCCAGTGTGTTAAAGGGACAGTCTAGTCCAAAATAAACTTTCATGATTCAGATAGAGAATGTAATTTTAAACAATTTTCCAATTTACTTTTATCACCAATTTTGCTTTGTTCTCTTGGTATTGTTAGTTGAACGCTAAACCTAGGAGGATCATATGCTAATTTCTAAGCCCTTGACGGCTGCCTCTTCTTTCAGGGCATTTTGATAGTTTTTTACCACTAGAGGGTGTTAGTTCACTTTTAACATATAGATAACACTGTACTCACGCACGTGGAGTTCCAGTGAGCAAGCTCTGATTGGCTAAAATGGATGTCTGTCAAAAGAACTGAAATTAGGGGGCAGTTTGCAGAGGCTTAGATACAAGCTAATCCCAGAGGTAAAAAGTGTATTTATATAACTGTGTTGGTAATGCAAAACTAGGGAATGGGTAATAAAGGGATTATCTATCTTTTCAAACAATAACAATTCTGGTGTAGACTGTCCCTTTAATTTCTTCTTTTTGGGGTACTACTTTATATTTAAAAAATAGCATATAGCCCCCTATACAACATTTAACCTGTAAGTGTGTCCTTTTCTCTTGCAGAAAATATGTCAGTAGAGGTTACATTTTGTCGTTAAACTGATATTGCTATGATTGATTGTGGCTCCAAACCAGCATACTTTAGAATATGTTATTTAAACAGTTGTGTTTTCCTTTTTTTGTTTTTTCTATATCCTATACCTATGTTTTATTTCAGTATAGTAGACCCAAGAGTCGTCCACATTGTTACAATAAGGGACAAAATGAGGATAATTACTCGGGATATACAAATGTGTTTCTAAAGAATGTCTGTACTTTCCCTAATAGTATATTCCTATGTAAGCTTGATAATATGTACTGTGAAACTCCTAAATAAAAAAAATAAAAAAATAATAAAAAAAATGTATATGATGATGTTAAGTCTACATTTTTAAAGCACCATGTGAGATTTTAGGCTCTATAGCCTCAGAAAATATTACAGATTAACTTTGTTGAAAACAAACAACGATATAGGCTTTTAACTCCAAGATCAAGCCATCTGGGTGCATCACACTGTGACAGTACTTTGTCTTGGAGGTAAAAAGTTGGTCAAGCTTCTTTTTTATCAGAATATGTATTGCAAATTCCTTACAAAGACTATTCTAGAGCTATTGAATCCCACAATAGTTTTAGCTAGAATTCCCCTTAAGGGTAAGATTCTGAGTTTCACGTGTGCTACAATACATATATCATTGTATTCAACCTTAGCCTTTATACAATAAGGCATCAAGAAGAAGCATAATTATTAGATAAAATGTTCCTAACATCCACATAACAGTTTTAAAATAGAATGTTCATATAAATTGACTTGGTGATCAACAGAAATACTAAAAATGCAGTGTAATTATCTGGGGGAATATTAATCAACATTAATCAGGTACAAAGTCAAGTAAAATGTTACTTTTATAGAAATTGCTTCAGTGGGAGTTATGATGAATGATTAAGGAAGCAGCATCCTAATATTTTAATTATATAATGCATTCATCACAAAGTTGATGGAGGACTCTTGATTATACAGTTTACCCTTGATTATTATTCAGCAGCCATGTAAATTGTTTATCACACGTCTTGCAACTTTAATTGCATTATAAATAGACTAAAATTACCTTCAAACAAACAAGTATACAATGTTTATTTGTAAGATATAAAATGTAACCTTAGGGGGGAAAAAAAATAATTAATTTATAATTGCTGATTTGCTAAGTAGCCAAAGACACATAAATATGACTTGACCTGTTTATGTGCTATGTTTTTATCTGTGGGAGATTCTGTAGATAACACATGGGATACGATTTTCTATAGAATTGTGTTTGACCCCACAGATAGACAGACACCTAGGGGTTGATAACAATCTATTGTCCAATATGCTCTGGCATATTTCTTAAACAATCATTTTTAAGACATGAAAACATGTTATTATGTTAACAATACAAGGCTGTATACAAGGGACGGTCATGTTCAAGTGATCACTATCCAATTTCTCAATACTTTTCAACAGATTTTTTTTCCATTTTAATGGATTAAATTGGACAGTGAAAGGTGATTTAAACTGCCAAACTAGCTTTTCACAGATCTGCAAATATTTCAAGACATTTTGGAAGTTATTTTGCAAAAGGGCAATACATTCTGAAAATAGCCTATGGCACCCTTTTTGATATCCATATGAATCAATGTAACAGTTTAATTAAACTTCAATTCATCTCTCTTGTATAGTCTATGGCTAATGGGTAATCCTGAAATGTACATATGTAGATGTGTTAAGTAGCCATATACATGATATCTTGTACAGCAAGCAAGATCTGCTGGAAACGCCGGGAAACAGAATTCATGTCTGCAAAATCTAGAAAAGTAATTGCATTTTTAAAATGTTTGTTTATATTTTATCCTCACATTTTTGTCATAATAAATAAGTTACACTGTTTTCCTGGTTTTAAAAGGGATAATTTTCATCATTTATATTGTCATAAACGACAAATCACTTTTTGGCGTTGCTTCTTATTTGTGGATGTTCAAGACTTTCACAGTTCTTTTTTTGTTTAATCAGTAGTTCAAAATTTGTTTTAATTACTGGCTACTTTCCTTTTGAAGTATCTCATATCATAATCTAGTAACAGTAACAGAAAAATGCCAAGGTTGGTAAAATGTATTTCTTAAAAAAAGTCACAATAGACTTTTAGAAAAGAGTGGTTGATTAAAAAAATGTCAATGTTGTTATTCATCATTGACAAACTGCTGTTCTTTGAGAATGTCATTGTTTTCTGAGATTGTAGTGACTATCGTATTTCAATGGAGCAAACCTCCATTTAGTGCTTTTATGATTTACAGCCTGTCGGCTAGATTTAGAGTTTTGTTGGTAACGACCCGCGTAGCTAATGCTGGCTTTTTTTCTCCCGCACCTTTTAAATACCGCTGGTATTGAGAGTTCACAGAAGGGCTGCGTTAGGCTCCAAAAAGGGAGCGTATAGCATATTTACCGCCACTGCAACTCTCAATACCAGCGGTGCTTACGGACGCAGCCAGCTTCAAAAATGTGCTCGTGCACGATTCTCCCATAGAAAACAATGGGGCTGTTTGAGCTGAAAAAAAAACCTAACACCTGCAAAAAAGCAGCGTTCAGCTCCTAACGCAGCCCCATTGTTTCCTATGGGGAAACACTTTCTATGTCTGCACCTAACACTCTAACATGTACCCCGAGTCTAAACACCCCTAATCTTACACTTATTAACCCCTAATCTGCCGCCCCCGCTATCGCTGACACCTGCATATTTTTTTTAACCCCTAATCTGCCACTCCGTACAACGCCGCAACCTACGTTATCCTTATGTACCCCTAATCTGCTGCCCCTAACACCGCCGACCGCTATATTATATTTATTAACCCCTAATCTGCCGCCCCCAACGTCGCCTCCACCTACCTACAATAATTAAGCCCTAATCTGCCGACCAGACCTCACCGCTATTATAATAAATGTATTAACCCCTAAAGCTAAGTCTAACCCTAACACTAACACCCCCCTAAATTAAATATAATTTAAATCTAACTAAATAAATTAACTCTTATTAAATAAATTATTCCTATTTAAAGCTAAATACCTGTAAAAAAAAACCTAATATAGCTACAATATAAATAATAATTATATTGTAGCTATTTTAGGATTAATATTTATTTTACAGACAACTTTGTATTTATTTTAACCAGGTACAATAGCTATTAAATAGTTAATAACTATTTAATAGTTACCTAGTTAAAATAATTACAAAATTACCTGTAAAATAAATCCTAACCTAAGTTACAATTAAACCTAACACTACACTATCAATAAATTAATTAAATAAAATACCTACATTTACCTACAATTAAACCTAACACTACACTATCAATAAATTAATTAAATAAAATACCTACAAATAAATACAATTAAATAAACTAACTAAAGTACAAAAAATAAAAAAGAACTAAGTTACAAAAAATAAAAAAATATTTACAAACATTAGAAAAATATTACAACAATTTTAAACTAATTACACCTACTCTAAGCCCCCTAATAAAATAACAAAGACCCCCAAAATAAAAAAAATGCCCTACCCTATTCTAAAATTAAAATAGAAAAGCTCTTTTACCTTACCAGCCCTGAAAATGGCCTTTTGCGGGGCATGCCCCCAAGAATTCAGCTCTTTTGCCTGTAAAAAAAAAAAACATACAATACCCCCCCAACATTACAACCCACCACCCACATACCCCTAATCTAACCCAAACCCCCCTTAAATAAACCTAACACTAAGCCCCTGAAGATCTCCCTACCTTGTCTTCACCACACCGGGTTCACCGATCGGTCCAGAAGAGCCTCCGATGTCTTGATCCAAGCCCAAGCGGGGGGCTGAAGATGTCCATGATCCGGCTGAAGTCTTCATCCAAGCGAGAGCTGAAGAGGTCCATGATCCGACTGAAGTCTTCATCCAAGCGGGAGCTGAAGAGGTCCATGATCCGGCTGAAGTCTTCTATCAAGCGGCATCTTCAATCTTCTTTCTTCCGGATCCATGTTCATCCCGCCGACGTGGAACATCCATCTTCACCGACGACTTCCCGATGAATGACGGTTCCTTTAAGGGACGTCATCCAAGATGCCGTCCCTCGAATTACGATTGGCTGATAGGATTCTATCAGCCAATCGGAATTAAGGTAGGAAAAATCTGATTGGCTGATGGAATCAGCCAATCAGATTCAAGTTCAATCCGATTGGCTGATCCAATCAGCCAATCAGATTGAGCTCGCATTCTATTGGCTGTTCCGATCGGATTGAACTTGAATCTGATTGGCTGATGTAATCAGCCAATCAGGTTTTTCCTACCTTAATTCCGATTGGCTGATAGAATCCTATCAGCAAATTGGAATTCGAGGGACGCCATCTTGGATGACGTCCCTTAAAGGAACCGTCATTCGTCGGGAAGTCGTCGGTGAAGATGGATGTTCCACGTCGGCAGGATGAACATGGATCCGGAAGAAAGAAGATTGAAGATGCCGCTTGATAGAAGACTTCAGCCGGATCATGAACCTCTTCAGCTCCCGCTTGGATGAAGACTTCAGTCGGATCATGGACCTCTTCAGCTCTCGCTTGGATGAAGACTTCAGCCGGATCATGGACATCTTCAGCCCCCCGCTTGGGCTTGGATCAACACATCGGAGGCTCTTCTGGACCGATCGGTGAACCCGGTGTGGTGAAGACAAGGTAGGGAGATCTTCAGGGGCTTAGTGTTAGGTTTATTTAAGGGGGGTTTGGGTTAGATTAGGGGTATGTGGGTGGTGGGTTGTAATGTTGGGGGGGGTATTGTATGTTTTTTTTTACAGGCAAAAGAGCTGAATTCTTTGGGGCATGCCCTGCAAAAGGCCATTTTCAGGGCTGGTAAGGTAAAAGAGCTTTTCTATTTTAATTTTAAAATAGGGTAGGGCATTTTTTTATTTTGGGGGTCTTTGTTATTTTATTAGGGGGCTTAGAGTAGGTGTAATTAGTTTAAAATTGTTGTAATATTTTTCTAATGTTTGTAAATATTTTTTTATTTTTTGTAACTTAGTTTTTTTTTTATTTTTTGTACTTTAGTTATTTAATTGTATTTATTTGTAGGTATTGTATTTAATTAATTTATTGATAGTGTAATGTTAGGTTTAATTGTAGATAATTGTAGGTATTTTATTTAATTAATTTATTGATAGTGTAGTGTTAGGTTTAATTGTAACTTAGGTTAGGATTTATTTTACAGGTAATTTTGTAATTATTTTAACTAGGTAACTATTAAATAGTTATTAACTATTTAATAGCTATTGTACCTGGTTAAAATAAATACAAAGTTGCCTGTAAAATAAATATTAATCCTAAAATAGCTACAATATAATTATAATTTATATTGTAGCTATATTAGGGTTTATTTTACAGGTAAGTATTTAGCTTTAAATAGGAATAATTTATTTAGTAAGACTTAATTTATTTCATTAGATTTAAATTATATTTAACTTAGGGGGGTGTTAGGGTTAAGGTTAGACTTAGCTTTAGGGGTTAATAAATGTATTAGAGTAGCGGTGAGGTCCGGTCGGCAGATTAGGGGTTAATACTTGAAGTTAGGTGTCTGCGATGTTAGGGAGGGCAGATTAGGGGTTAATACTATTTATTATAGGGTTGTTGAGGCGGGAGTGAGGCGGATTAGGGGTTAATACATTTATTATAGTAGCGGTGAGGTCCGGTCGGCAGATTAGGGGTTAATAATTGTAGGTAGGTGGAGGCGACGTTGGGGGCGGCAGATTAGGGGTTAATAAATATAATATAGGGGTCGGCGGTGTTAGGGGCAGCAGATTAGAGGTTCATAGGGATAACGTAGGTTGCGGCGGTGTACGGAGCGGCAGATTAGGGGTTAAAACATTTTAATAGAGTGGCAGCGATGTGGGGGGACCTCGGTTTAGGGGTACATAGGTAGTTTATGGGTGTTAGTGTACTTTAGAGCACAGTAGTTAAGAGCTTTATAAACCGGCGTTAGCCCATAAAGCTCTTAACTCCTGACTTTTTTCTGCGGCTGGAGTTTTGTCGTTAGATTTCTAACGCTCACTTCAGCCAAGACTCTAAATACCGGCATTAGAAAGATCCCATTGAAAAGATAGGATACGCAATTGGCGTAGGGGGATCTGCGGTATGGAAAAGTTGCGGCTGGAAAGTGAGCGTTAGACCCTTTCCTGACTGACTCTAAATACCAGCGGTAGCCCAAAACCAGCGTTAGGAGCCTCTAACGCTGGTTTTGACGGCTAACGCCAAACTCTAAATCTAGCCGTGTGTTTCTACAAGAAAATAATTTCCTGCACTGTTCTTTTTCATTGAAGATGAAAACCTCACAAAATCAGACAATTTTTTTTCCGTTTTTTTTCCATGCGCTCCTTAGTTTTACTCTTCAAAAGATACCAAAATAACAAAGCAAATTTGATAACAGAAGTATATTGAAACATTTAAAATTGCATGCTCTGTCTAAATCATAAAAGTTTAATTTTGTCTTTACTGTCACTTTTATGTTAATTTAAATCACTTTCATTTTCTTTAAATTACAGATGTTTTTTTCAGTTAACATAAAACCTGATTTTAACAGCAGAGTAACATGAACAAGTCAAAACATGAACCTTATTTCATCTAAAATTCTCATGGGATGCAAACAGGCCCGAATTTAATGCTCTCTGTGCTTGAGCAATAATCAAATTGACTGAATCTAATTAACTCATCTGTGTTCAAGTCACTTGAGGACTAGAATGGGAATTCATTTAAAGTTAAATTAATTCAAGATTCCAAATTCAAAAGATAACTTGGTCTAAAAGATTCAATATTTTTGAGGATTTATAAGAATCTTTAAAAAAAAAAAAAGATTCATCCATTAGATATTAGATAAATGAAACAATAGTTTTTGTAACACAGTAGTAGTTAAATAATTCAAACACTTCAATAGCATGCTGGCATTCTATTTTTAATAAAGGGTTATTTAAGATATATTTCACAAATTACAACTGCTTACTTCTGAACACATGAAGCATCTAAAACTTAAACTACCTCAAAAGATAACTCTCAGAAGAAATCTAAAGAAATTATTCTTGAAAACATTTACCTAAGAAAGAAGCCTTCGTAAATTATTGTTGAAAGCTTTTGCCTGAAGAAAAAAAAGATGTTTGAAGAAATGATTCATGAAAGCAAGACACAGTTAGAGCAAGTATATGTTCCTGGTGTTTTAAGTGACTCTTACTCCCAAATAAAAAAATAAACTAAATGTACAAATGTGTCAATAGCTATCTGTCTATCCTTAGTATGAGTTAATCACATATGGCAGAGGGGCAATCATTTAAAAAATAAACTTTTGTAACAAAATAGAGCAGTTGATTTATTTCACTATTGTGTCCTATAATTTATTGAATTCTACAGGAATTTATTAAAAAATACAAATTAAACAAACATTAGGTAAGCATAAAAATTTAAACATTTATATATGTTTCTAAAAGAAAAAATACACAAACACAAACAAATAGAACATGTTACTAAGCAGAAACACACACATACAGTTCCATGAACTAAGCCTAAGCAGTGTAAGCTGTTCCCGATCCCTTGCAGGGCAGGTTCGTATATTAGACCGCTGCTTCATACACTGTACGCCATCTCTTAGGTGGCGAGGAGAAATCACAGAGCACTCGCTCTCTCCAAGTGATTGACAGTCCCTTCTCTCAAGCAATTGGTCGCATGAGAGAATGGAGGGGGCTTTACACGCTCACTTGAGAGTGTAATGATGCACGTATATAGCGAAGGCCACTTGGACAACTTCTCGAGTTAAGAAGCTTAGCCACTCGCCTTTTAGTACATGGAGCCATACACATCTATATATATATAATACACAATATATTATATATTTTTTTAAATGCAAAAATAAGATAATATTTCAGTATTAATAACTTTTTATTAAAGTGAAAGTAAACTATCCACAACCTCTATGCCACAATAAAAAATACATTGTTGTTTAATGCATGAGTTTTTAAAATGTTCTATATGTATTACATTATTTTACCTCACAAGCCGCAACACTATATCGCCGTTCCTCCACCTGCCTCCAAAAAAAAAAGTCTTGTGCAATGACGAATATCACTATAACAAATTTTATTGGTTCCCCATTGGCGTCTGAAAAGCTTCAATATAAGCCCCACCTTCAATTGCGCATGCGTCTCTCATTGACTTTACTCCCTGTATAGAAGCGCATTGAGACATGCATGCGCATTGACCTCAACAAGGAAACCCAGCTAAAACCAGGAAATGAGCGGGGGGGGGGGGGGCATAGGAACCTGCTAGATGGTATGAATGATCAAACAGTAAAATTTCCAAAATTATAAAGAATGTAAAAAAAAATACCCAGGCCCAGAACCAACATTGTTGGAATTTATGAGTATCTTGAATAACAACAAGCTGAACATAAAACTCACATATGAGTATAGTCAGCAGTTGGTATTTACAAATACAAGTGGATCCAGAAGGTACAGTGAGTACAACCATATATAGAAAGAAAACAGCCACCAACACCCTATTACATCACACCAGTGCCCATGCCCCATGTACTCTTAATGCTATTCCAAAAGGTGAATTCATTAGGTTGTGAAGAAATTGTTCTGATTTAAGTACATTTAAACAAGAGGCAACCAAACTATCCAACAGACTCCAAGATAGAGGCAACAGCAAACGGTCCATTAAAAAAGCAAAAACACAAGCTATGCAGATGGACCGCCATCTGTTATTACAACCACGTCAAAAAAAGATGGACAATAAACCAAGATTAATTACAACATATAACCCTCAAATTAAACAAATAACAACCATTCTAAATGATCATTGGCATATCTTACAAAATGATCCCCTACTAGCAAGCCAGATTGGGGACAGGGCTTCTATTGGATACAAAAGACCGAGAAATCTGAAAGATACTTTGGTCACAAGTCACTATATTCACATGCCTAAAAGAGCTTGTCAATCAAAAGGTATGTTTCCATGTGGAACATGTAGCACGTGCCCCAAAGTGTAGGTGGATACACCTACTAAACAGTGTGAAACCTTATGGACTTAATGATTACAACAACTATCATGTGTATTTGCAATAACTAATGTTGGTTTATAAATAGCCAATATCACCCAGCTTTGATAATACCATGTTCAAAGAACAGTATACAGGTATTCTGTTATAATATACTCATACATATATACTTTTTGTTATTAATGGTTATAACTTTACTCAATAGATATCACTTTAGCAAGTATAGTAACATTTACTAACCAGTTTATTTTTGTCACCCATGGTTATGTTACACATTCACATATAAATGAATGCACATTATCCTCACTTTATCATTTATTTCACTTACAATTTTTAAATTGTTACTTGCGTCTTTAACAATTGTATATTTCACTGTATATCTACAATAGTTTATAATATAATGTATATTTACATCATTACACACCATGGTTTCCCATGGTATTTTTAGTAATCATAATAAAAATATTCCAATCATTTATTCCATGCAAACAAATATATTTAATCACCTTCTTCATTATTTTGCTGTAATATCACAGTTATTTATATAACTAAAATACTCTCACTTTTAGAGTAATTAATACGTCACCGTATTCTATTTTAGCTCTTCAAAACAATTACATTCCATTCACTTTTTATGTCATCATTTAGTTCCAATTGACGATAACGTCAGCACTCAACCACTTATGTTTATGTATTTTGGATAAGGTGAAAATACTTTAATTAACATGCTTTTTAGTTAGTCACAACATCACAATTTAAACACTCAATATACATGATCCAATCAACTTTCAAGTATTCAACACACTAATACTAGTAATGTAATACAGTGTCAGTTATCACCCTAGTATTTTACACCATTACTTGGCGCTTTAAATCTTCCCTTTCTTTTTTTAACTTTATTACCAAAGTTTTGTTACACATTCACACCCTCACTATTATTTAGTCATCTTAGCACTTTAATATTGCACTTATTTTCACCATAAGTGATGTCGCGAACCTAAAATTTTGCGTTCGTGAACAGCGAACGTGAACTTCCACAAAAGTTTGCGAACCGGGCGAACCGCCATTGACTTCAATAGGCAGGCAAATTTTAAAACCCACAGGGACTCTTTCTGGCCACAAAAGTGATGGAAAAGTTGTTTCAAGGGGACTAACACCTGGACTGTGGCATGCCGGAGGGGGATCCATGGCAAAACTCCCATGGAAAATTACATAGTTGATGCAGAGTCTGTTTTTAAGCCATAAATCACCTAAAATTCCTAAATTGTTTGGAATAACGTGCTTTAAAACATCAGGTATGATGTTGTATCGTTCATGTAGTGTAAGGGTAACGCCCGCTTCACAGTGACAGACCAAACTCCCCGTTTAACGCACCGCAAACAGTCCATTTGCAAAACCACAAACTCCCCATAGATCAATAGATGCAATAGATACATTTGATGATAGATACGATAGATAGATAGATTTGATAGATAAATAGATAGATTTGATAGATAAATAGATAGATTTGATAGATAGATAGATAATTTCCCAGACAGAGAATTACAAGAGGTGCGGTCTGGGACCCATGGTAAGGTTCCCAGAGGCAGTTGCAGCGCCCGAGGCTCAAATTAGAACAGAGCACTCTGTGTATCTGCCCTCTACCAAAATCGGAACATTCTTTAGCTTTCTGCCTGTCGGCCAAATGTTCGTCTGCCAAATTTCTGTCTGCCAAATGTCCGTCTGCCAAATGTCCGTCTGCATTTTGTCAGAGCACCGCGTGCAATCTACTGTGCCACCAGATAGGAGTGGTGTGTTAACTAGTACTATTCTTATCAGTTTAATCCCTGTTACCTCCCCTATCAGGGGACATGTATATGGCATGGATTTTAGGAACCAGGAGATGGAAACAGATGCTTGGACACCCAGTACAGGTTGTTCTCCTTCAGCCTTTTTATATGAGGGTCCCCGACCCTCAACAGGCACGACAGCATGAAAGACCCCATATGCCATGACTTCCTTTTGCACAATCGAGTACAGGTATGGCATTGTTTTTAGGAACCCAGAGATAATTTTTAGGAACCGGGAGATGGAAAAAGATGCTTGGTCGGTCCTCCTACTTCAAATTTGTGGCACTGCACTTGCAATCTACTGTGCCACCAGATATGAGTGGTGTGTTAAGTAGTACTATTCTTAGCAGTTTAATCCCTGTTATGTGCCTTTTTTTTGGTTTGGGTTTTGAAGCCACAGTGCAGCACCAGAGGCAAGAAAAATTAGGCATGTACACATGCCTGAAAAATTTGGTATTGTTGCAGAAAAATTGATGTTTGTTTAACAGTTAGAAAGTGCCCTAAAACATTGCGGCTTGAACCCTAGTTGTTGGCGGATAAGTTACGCAAGTCATCCGGCATTCGAAGATAAAATACAGCAGTGTGTGGACCATTTTTAGCCCAAGGCAGCTCATCTCATCAGGCCTTTTTACTCGAATGTATCGCCCAATGTCAGTCCCTTCGGGATCCATCCCTCATTCATTTTAATAAAGGTGATATAATCAAGACTTTTTTGACCTAGGCGACTTCTCTTCTCAGTGACAATACCTCCTGCTGCACTGAAGGTCCTTTCTGACAGGACACTTGAAGCGGGGCAGGCCAGAAGTTTGATTGCAAATTGGGATAGCTCAGGCCACAGGTCAAGCCTGCACACCCAGTAGTCAAGGGGTTCATCGCTCCTTAGAGTGTCGAGATCTGCAGTTAAGGCAAGGTACTCTGCTACCTGTCGGTTGAGTCATTCTCTGAGGCTGGATCCCGAAGGGCTGTGGCGATGCATAGGAGTTAAAAAGGTCTGCATGTCCTCCATCAACAACACATCTGGAAAGCGTCCTGTCCTTGCCGGCGTGGTCGTGGGAGGAGGAGTATTACTTTCACCTCTTCTCCTGTTAGATTCCCGTTGTGCTGCGACATCACCCTTATACGCTGTGTAAAGCATACTTTTTAATTTATTTTTGAACTGCTCCATCCTTTCCGACTTGTAGGAATTCGGTAACATTTCAGTCACTTTATGCTTATACCGGGGGTCTAGTAGCATGGACACCCAGTACAGTTCATTCTCCTTCAGCTTTTTTATACGAGTGTCCCTCAACAGGCACGACAGCATGAAAGACCCCATTTGCACAAGGTTGGATGCCGAGCTACTCATGTCCTGTTCCTCATCCTCACTGATCTCACTGAAGGTATCTTCTTCCCCCCAGCCACATACAACACCACAGGTAGCAGATAGGTGACAACAACGAGCACCCTGGGATGCCTGTTGTGCTTGGTCTTCCTCCTCCTCCTCAAAGCCACATTCCTCCTCTGACTCCTCTTCCTCACAATCCTCTTCCTGCGTTGCTGCTGGTCCAGCAAGCGATGCTGATAAGGCTGTTTCTGGTGGTGATGGTGACCACAACTCTTCCTCTTCACGCTCATCTATGGCCTGATCCAGCACTCTTCGCAGGGCACACTCCAGGAAGAAAACAAATGGTATGTCACTGATGGTGCCTTTGGTGCGACTGACTAGGTTTGTCACCTCCTCAAAAGGACGCATGAGCCTACAGGCATTGCACATGAGCGTCCAGTAACGTGGCAAAAAAATCCCCAGCTCCCCAGAGGCTGTCATAGCACCCCGGTCATACAAATACTCGTTAACAGCTTTTTCATGTTGGAGCAGGCAGTCGAACATTAGGAGTGTTGAATTCCAACGTGTCGGGCTGTCGCAAATCAAGCGCCTCACTGGCAGGTTGTTTCGCTGCTGGATATCTGACAAGTGCACCATGGCCGTGTAGGAACGCCTGAAATGGCCACACACCTTCCTGGCCTGCTTCAGGATGTCCTGTAAGCCTAGGTACTTATGCACAAAGCGTTGTACAATCAGATTACAAACATGTGCCATGCATGGCACATGTGTAAACTTGCCCAATTTCAATGCCGCCACCAAATTACTTCCGTTGTCAGAAACCACTTTGCCGATCTCCAGTTGGTGCGGAGTCAGCCACTGATCCACCTGTGCATTCAGGGCGGACAGGAGTGCTGCTGCGGTGTGACTCTCTGCTTTCAGGCAAGTCGACCCCAAGACGGCGTGACACTGCTGTATCCGGGATGTGGAATAGTACCTGGGGAGCTGGGGGGGTGCCGTTGATGTGGAGCAAGACGCAGCAGCAGAAGTGGACTCAGCCGAGGAAGAGGTTATGGAAGAGTATGGAGTAGGAGGAGTAGAGGAGGTGGCAGCAGGCCTGCATGCAAGTCATGGCAGTGTCACCAACTCCTCTGCAGAGCCAGGCATTCCATGCTTGGCAGCCGTCAGCAGGTTTACCCAATGCGCAGTGTAGGTAATATACCTGCCCTGACCATGCTTTGCAGACCAGCTATTAGTGGTCAGATGGACCCTTGCCCCAACACTGTGTGCCAGACATGCCATTACTTCCTTTCGCACAATCGAGTACAGGTTGGGGATTGCCTTTTGTGCAAAGAAATTTCACCCGGGTACCTTCCCCTGCAGTGTCCCAATAGCTACAAATTTTTTGAACGCCTCAGACTCCACCAGCTTGTATGGTAAAAGCTGGCGGGCTAAGAGTTCAGACAAGCCAGCAGTCAGACTCCGGGCAAGTGGGTGTCTTGGTGACATTGTCTTCTTATGCTCAAACATGTCCTTGACAGACACCTGACTGTGGGCAGATGAGCAGGAACTGCTCCGGAAAAGAGACGGATTGGCGGATGGTTGAGAGGGGGCAAGGAGCACAGCAGTGGTTGACGTGGCTGAAGATGCTGGACCAGGAGGAGGATGGCAGCTTTGAGTTTGTGTGCTGCTTGTCCTCATGTGTTCATCCCATAGGCGTTTGTGATGTGAGATCATGTGCCTTCGCAAAGCAGTTGTACCTAGGTGAGTGTTGGACTTCCCACGACTCAGTTTCTTTTGGCACAGGTTGCAAATGTCATTGCTGTTGTCAGAGGCAGGCACATAAAAAAAATACCACACCGCTGAGCTCTGCGATGACGGCATTCTGGTGGTGGCAACAGCATGCGTTGATTGGCTGACTGTGCCACCAGCTCCTTACGATGACCTCCCCCTGCTTCCAACTCGTCTCCTCCTCCTGCTCCTCTCTGTCTCCCCATCTGAACTTTCCACCTTCTTCTCTTCTACCGGGCGCCCACGTGACATCCACGGACGCATCGTCATCATCAACCCCTTCACTTGTATCTGACAACTCAACAACGGAAGCAACAGCGGGTACAACATCATCATCATCACACCGTGCGTCGTCAATTTCTGTAATGCTGCCTGACTGAGACATATCACAGTTATCTACATCCTCTGTCAATGATGGTTGCGCATCACTCATTTCTTCACACTGAGGTGTACATAACTACTCTGACAGATCAAGTGAGGCGTCTGTGGTGCTAGTGTCGGTGGTGGCGGCAGGCGGGTGAGTGTTAAGTTGAGAGGTGCCCGAAGCTAAGCTAGAGGAGGAGGATGGTGCGTCAAGGTTACGAGCGGAAGCTGTAGAAGATTGGGTGTCCTGTGTTATAAAGTCAACTATTTCATCAGAACTTTTTGTGTTCATGGTACGTGGCCTAACACTGGGCATTATTCTATGGCCAAAGGGAATCACAGCACCACGACGGCCCCTGTGGGTTGGCCTGCCTCTGCCTGTCATTTTTTTTTCAATTAGTGCTACTATGCGTGCAAGCTACTGTGGGGGCACAGTATACGCTGTGAGCCTGACACAAAAAACCAGACTGATGTTTCACAGTCAAAATATTTTTTTTTTTTTTTAAATGTACACTGACACTACTATTAAACAAGATAATATGAGTGGTGGCACTGGGCAAGTGGGCACAGTATACGCTGTGAGCCTGACACAAAATAGCAGACTTATGTTTCACAGTCAAAATAGTTTTTTTATTTTTAAAATGTACACTTACACTACTATTAAACAAGATAATATGAGTGGTGGCACTGGGCAAGTGGGCACAGTATACGCTGTGAGCCTGACACAAAAAAGCAGACTGATGTTTCAGAGTCAAAATAGTTTTTTATTTTTAAAATGTACACTTAGGGCTCTATTTATCATCATAATTCTCCTACTTTTGCGCCTATAATTACTCTGTCGGATTTATTCTCCTATTTATCAACACATTTTACGCCCAAAATAAGCTGTAATTCGACCTAAAAATGCGACCAGTTTTTCGCTCTCGCCAAGGCGCACAGGTGCGCCAAATACAGCCAAAAAACAATGGATTTCAGTCGTATTTTTAGAAATACTCCCAACGAATCACCGAAAATCATATTTATCATTATTTTGCGCCAAAGGAGAACCTATAATTCTCCTATAAATCCGACCGTGAAAATACTCCATAACCAAGTAGGAGAACTTTGAATTTACTCCCATATTTTATTCATAGAAGATGGATTTTTTTTATTTTGGCCGCTATTTCTCTTGCTCAGTCCCAGGAAAATCGTGAAAATGATGGAAATATGTTCCGGAGACGTCAAAGAGTTCCTCGATTGTTTTTGCCCCGTTGTGGACTTGAGGCATTATCCGATCGTGAAATTAAGCGCAAATTCAGGATAAACCGAGAAAGCATACTGAATCTATATTCTCTGATTAAAAATGACATTGATCCCCGAACCAGAAGAACAAGGGCAATACCTGGACTTTTGAAATTACTCACAGTTTTACATTTTTTGGCAACCGGATCTTTTCAGGCTGTATCCAGTGATGTTGTGGGCATGAGTCAGCCTTCATTTTGCCGCCATTTAACTATTGTTTTAAAAGCAATTCTAAAACATCTTTCAAAATTTATTTATGTTCCTAGGAATGTGCATGAATGGCATACAGTGAAGTCCACCTTTTACCAAGTAGCCGGTATGCCCAATGTTCTTGGTGCCATAGATTGCACCCATATTGCTTTCAGACCACCATCCCTAAGGGAGGAGCAATATAGGAACAGGAAAAGCTTTCATTCCCTAAACATACAGGCTGTGTGTGATGCAAACCTTAGAATTTGGGCTGTTCGATCTGGGTTTCCTGGATCATGTCATGATTTCCACATCCTAAAACAATCTGCACTATTTTCTGCTTTTGAACAGGGCAACATGCCACACGGTTGGCTATTAGGTAAATATGAACTTATTTTCATATAATCTAATTATAATGCAATCATTTCTCTGAATTTTTTTTTTTTTTGGGGGATTTGCACTTTTTACATATCACATATCATAAATATATATATGAATTATGATTAATTGTAATGTTTAAATTATTTATAATCTCTAATCAATTTTACATTTTAAAAAATAGGTGATAGTGGTTATCCGTGCCGAACTTGGCTGTTGACACCTGTCCCAATGCCACATACCCGAGGAGAAATTAAATTTAATGAATCCCACCGTAGCACAAGAAGTGCTATTGAAAGAACTTTTGGGGTTTTAAAAATGCGTTTCCGAGTTTTGGATAGGTCTGGAGGAGCACTTCAATATTCGCCAGAAAAATGTAATGATATAATTCTAGTTGCATGCATGTTGCACAACATTGCAATTTCCCAAGGCAATTTAGAGGAGGATTGTCCCAATGATCCCACAGATGACACTTATATCCCTCAAGACATTATAGGCAGACACACTGCAAGGGCAGGTGTACAAAATCGATTGGAAATTATTGAAAGATATTTTTCATGTAAGTATTATTGCAAACTATTTAGCATTGTGTATTATTTTATTAAATTTTCTGTATTTGAATTACTAATATTTTTTTATTTTTTTATTTTCAGAATACATGTCATCACCCTGAGATTGAATTCTTTTATAAGAAATGTACATAAGTCTTTGATATTGAAGTTAACTCCACCCATTTGAAAAAATAAAACTTTTGCTTATTTATCAAAAATCTTTTCTTTTATTAAGGGATAAATATCTTTAATGAAAATATAACCAAACCAAACTATATATAAATATTAATAATACAAAATTTCAAACAAACAAAGCGAAAATAAATGTAAAGCACAACAAAATAGAAAAAACAGAAAATAGATACACTTAATTTTTTGGATTCTGTGTATCAATTCTGAGATCTACGATTCATAATTTCTAATTTTTTTTTATAATATTCACTTTTTATTTCTGAATCACGTTTCAGAATATTGTTCCTTTGTTTCTGTAATTCAATGAGTTCCTTAAAAAAAGCACTTTGTACATGTCTAAATGAGGATGCCATATATGTCAGTGCCTGTATGTCATTGGTTCGCTCTGTAATTGGAGGTTGTCTGACTTCTTCGGCTGTTTCCTCAATGTCAGATTCGTTGACCATTGGACTCGCAGCAGGTGTATTTAAATCAGGTGGTGTTGGTCCCTCCTGTGTGTGACCATGTATTTGTGTCTCATCATCATCATCGTCTTGATTGATGGTGTCCTCCACTAGTGGTTGCAGTGTCAATTCGACCTGTTCTTCTTCAAAAACAAAAATAAAATTAAAAAAAAAATTAAATAAAATAAAAACAACCATATCTAACCTTTAAAATTTACAATTTCCATACATACCATCATATAATGCAATTGAACTAACTTGCATAGTTTGAAGCAATGCTCTAACACCTGTTGAGAAATAAAAGGGTTAACAAACTATATTTTCAATTTTTGAGATTTCTATGTACACATGCGTTCATTCAAAAATATTTTTGATTGATAACAAATTTAGGGTATTTATGCATCAAGCACCATGTAATTTGATAGGAATGATAGAATCCAAAAACATAAAATAAATAAAACTTTTAAAAAAATTGATCATTTAAATTTATAGGTTTTTTTACGTTAAAATCCTATCGCCTTTGAAAAATGTAAATTATCGTTGAGGTCAAACTAGTTTAAATTAATTTTTGGTTGATTGACAAACGAAATTTAATTGGTTTGTATCAAAACATTATTGTTGATACTCAAAATTTACATAACTTAACAGTTCTTTGAAAAGATTTCCAATCATTGAACAACAAATTTGTTTTGAACAATAGGTATTAACCTTAATCTCGCAAAATAAAAATATGTATATCAAAATAAAATATTTTCAATACCCATACAAACATCGAAGAATTTCAATACCCATACAAACATTGTTTGCTTGATTACAAATTAAATTCTGTTACAAGGTTCATTATATTTATATAATTTTGTTAAGAATATATATTTTGTATGGTTATTTATTTGGGCTTAATATTGCTTTTCATTATGCACGTTCAAAAGGGCAATTTCTGGTATTACAGTAGTCACACTCATTGCTCTATACATCACCCACCCCTCTAACCCTATGTTTTGCAATCTCAATCTCCAAACAATGCAAAGTCTCTTTTCTCTCTCTATCTACCATTTTCTTTTTCTCTCCATCACCCACACCTCTCTTTTGTGATCTCTATCTCTCTCACCTTCTATCTCTATCCCCTCCTATCTATCTCTCTTCCCTCCTGTGTTATCCATCTTTCTATCTCTACAGCACTTGAAAAGCCTCTGACAAACTCACGATATGATATACACATAATTTATTTTTTATATTGCTTACATGCGCTTTCTTCTCAATCTCTATTTGTTTGGGAAGTTGAAGGTTGAGGTTCCTGAGACATGGTTTCATAAACAAAAGGTTGGTCCTCCTGTGCATTTACCTCCTCTTCCACAGGGACATCCTCATGTTGTTCTGTAAATATAAATAAAAATGTATCAATTCACAATATACCTACAAATGTAAGAATACCCCCCCCCCCAACAAAACAAAGAAATAATTTAAAAAAAAATTTACCTCTAAAGTCCATTGTGTCTCCAGGAACATCCAGGCCGACCACAACTGCATCCCCCATCCTGGCATAGAGAATTTGTTCTAAATCAGTCAATTCCGCCCTGTATCCTGGTCCTCCACCTGTTGCTTTAGCCGATTGTTTTGCTTGGCATACCTTTTTTTTATGTTCTTTCTGATGTCGTTAACCCTCTTCCGACATGCCCTTACATCCTTCGGAAAGCTACCTTCTGAAGACACAGATGTGCTAATTTGGGTCCATATTGCCCGCTTTCTCTGTGGGTTAACAGTTCTTGCCTGGTAGCCAATGATCTCTTCATAATGTTCCACCACTTGTTCCACCAAAATACAATTTTGACGATGGGTGAACATCACACTTCTCCCACTTTTTGTCTTTCCTGCTTGCAATGATGCCATCTTAAAAATGAGTAGTTAAAGTGCGCAAAATGGTATCCACAATTTAACTAAACTTAAATTAACGTTACAAGCTAATTTAAAGAATTTGTGCATGAAGGTTGAGAAAAAAGGGCGTGCACTTTATTTTTCTGGAAAGATCCCTATGTCGCATTAGTATTTCAAAATAAAATAAATTTAAAATGAATAACGGTCATGTGTTTGGTTATCTGTAAATATTGTAATTTGAATAAATATTTATATAAATTCTGATTACATGTTAGTTTTGTCTGTAAAAGTAACAATTGTTACATTTGCAGGATACTAGCATAAAAAAATACATTTGTTGCAATACCGTAAAAAGTTAATGTTTGCTTAGAAACTATTAGAGACAATTAATACAATAAACATTATAAAGCTTAGGATGTAACTAAAAGTTACTAAAAGTTTAGAATACATATTGAAACATACATTGAAACTTATACAAATACAAATCTATATCAATATTGATTTAAAATATTGGATTATTTTATTACTTGTAATTGCGCATTTTTATATTGAAATTAGTTCCGTTACTTGGCTACACCCTAGAAATAGAAATCAGCACTGCAAGATGGAGATGGCAAGATCTAGGAAATTTTCTATAGGTGAACTATTGATAATTTCATATACAATGGAAAAATATTTTCCAAAAAAAAGAAAGGGAATTTACACCTTGGACCAGGATAGGAGAAATAATATTCTCTGTGAAATGGTAAGAAGAGTGAGGCGTATATCTGGACAGAGGAGAACGAGAAAGCAATGCCTAAAACGCTACAATGATTTGTACAGGAGACAATCAAATTGAGGACACTTATCCGGTGTTACCTGCGCAAATGAAAGACTTTGACATAATCCAGATTTAATTTTTAAAATGTATGTTACACAGAAATGTATGTATAACATTTGTATTTTTAACAATTTCATAACATGTGCATTGGAAAACACATTTATTTTATAAAACTAGCAAATTTAATTGTGTTATATAATTTTATTGTATCTCTTGAAATCACTTAGAGAAAAGAATTTCTAGATATGCTCAGAGTCTGGTGATTTATGGCTGTACATTTGTCTATTGTGATTGGCTAACACATTTTAATAGAATTTTACTTTCACAGTTATCTTGAGTGTTGTTTCTAAAGTTAATTAACTTACATTGTTTGGGTTCTCAACTTTACAAGTTTAAAAAGAGATAGTGATGTAAATCTTTGGATTCAACAGTAGACACTGTCTTCCTTAAAGAATGACACGGTTTTTAAAATATGTTTGATTCTTTCTTTTATCTATTTATACAGAATTATAAGCCAACTTTGTTTTGATGTTTGTAAAAGAAAAGAATGTGTGAAAGTATGTTATGCACATCCTATTATTAAGGCGATTAGATAAAATAAAATAAAATTTTTGAAAGATTATCTAATCTATTTCTAACATTGGAAATATGGTCTTTTTCAAAAAGATATGTACAAAATAATATTTTTTCTTTTCTATTAAATTGTGGATTAAATATGATTTTACATTATATAATCTGAAAAGTGCAACTAATTTGTTTACATTTTTAAATAGTTAAAAACCGTAGAGCACCGAGATATCTCTGTCCAATTGATGAAAATTCCTCAAGTTCTGGTGGAGAATCTGACCCCTTGCCAAGGGTGTTTATGGACAGGGAGGGAAATGATAACCCAGGTATTTATAAATTGTAATAATTTATATATATATATAGATCCATACAATGTTGGAAATAAAATGAACATTTTTTGTGTTTAAGTAATAAGAAGGCAACAACGTAGGGCAAGGCCTATTATTGAAAATGAGTCAAATGAGGAAGAAGAACTTCAGAATCCGAATTTGGAAGGTTAACTTAATTTTATTATTTTTTATTGCATTTATAATCAAAAAATAATGACATTTAAAATGTAAACCTTTGTTTTGTTATACATTTAGATGATGCAGAAATTCAGTTTGACAATTACCGTCAAGATGGAGAGGGAAATATTATTAATGAGGAGAGAGAAGAAGTGGTACAAGATTATGAAATAGAACAAGTGCTTGTGCAGGAAGACGATTTAGAAGATAGTAAGTAATAATATATTTAAAAAATTCTATTAATAACCGAATATTTAGAATAGATAGATAGAATAGATAGATAGAATAGAATAGATAGATAGATAGAATAGATAGATAGAATAGATAGATAGATAGAAACAAGGGGAGTAAAATATAAAATTTCATTTTACACAGTGATGCAAGAAGAAGATGTGGACAGAGAGGTCCATGAGGAAAATAGTTCAAATGATTCCTCTGATACCATTAATTATGACTGGGGTGAGTATATCAGACATGTGTTTATATATGGATTTAAAAATACATAAAAATAACCTTATTCTTTATTTTATACAGTACCTGAAGATCAAAACATATTGATTAACAAGAAACAGTTATTGGAGGTATTAAAGAAAGCTGAAAAATGACTTAAAGAAAACTATTCAAGTTTGCATGAAATGCGCCTTAAAATAGAAAAAATGTAACAATACATTTTGATTTTTCATAATGTGACCAAAATTTTTTTTTATTTTTAAGATAAAAAAATAAATATTTATGTTTAAACATGTATTGGTGTACAGATAAATTATTATAAACATAACACTGAAATCGATATAACAATGTATGAGATTGAATAAGGGAGAATCTACTATAAAAATTTTTATTGTTTGCAAAAGATTGATATTCACATTATTAGTGAGTTTAATGTTTAGCATTAACAACTCAGTTATATTAATACACTTTTTTTTTTAACTCTGTGGTTACCTTGGACTTCTTCCAGCTCACTGATGACATGACTATGACTGATTCTTATCTATTCTCTTGCATTAGCATTGTGTAGTAACCCCAGTGCCTGAACAGAGTGTTATCTATATGGCCAACGTGTAATTTCAAACTCTTTTGAAAAGATATTTCAAAAGCTTGTGATAAGAGGCAGCCATGAAATTAGCATATGAACTACTATGTTTAGTTTAAAATAAGATTATTTACAAAAAAGACATTTAACCAGAAAAGAAATGTAAAATTGTATTAATATTAATAAAGGTACAATGGCAATAGTTTACTGTCCCTAGAAACACTTTTGAAATAGTCATGTGGGTCATGCCAAGGGGGCTTGGATCATGTCAGCAATGAGCTAAAAAATATACATGTAAAAAAAAAATAAAAAAAATAAAAATATATATATATATATATATATATATATATATATATATATATTTTTTTTTACAAATCAATATTTTAAAAACACAATATTTAATATTTGTCAATTAAATATTGAGGAAGTAATGCAGTCAATATTGATGTAATGCAAGGCAGATTATATTAAAATGGATTTAAATTTTGTTATAAAAGTATAATATTCAAATGGAATAAAAAATTTAGAAAAGTATTATATTAGTTATTAAAAAACAAAGGATAAAAATAAAATTAAAAAAAATGATATTAACATTATTGGCTCAAAATAAATCGACATTGAAAGCTGTTTAAATGATAAATAAGGCGCATTTTAAAAAATTGCGGCGAGATTTATCAATAATCCGCCGCATCTCGACAATGGAAATCAGCGGTAAAATACTACTGGTTTAATGATAAATATTGGCGCACATGTGCGCCTTTGCAAGGGCGAGATGCGGCGAGTTCATAGGAGAATTGAAAGTCTTAATTCTAAAATGAATGATAAATAGAGCCCTTACATTACTATAAAACAAGATAATATGAGTGGTGGCACTGGACCAGTGGGCACAGTATACGCTGTGAGCCTGACACAAAAAAGCAGACTGATGTTTCAGAGTCAAAATAGTTTTTTAAAATGTACACTTACACTACTATTAAACAAGATAATATGAGTGGTGGCACTGGGCAAGTAGGCAAAGTATATGCTGTGAGCCTGACACACAGGCTGGCAGTGGGTGGCAGGCTGGCCTGGCAACTGAAATTCGATTACACTAGCAGACTGATGTAAAAGTTTTTTTTTTTTTAAATTTACACTAATGTTACACCAGATATGAGTGGTGGCACTGAGCAAGTAGGCACAGTATATGCTGTGAGCCTGACACACAGGCTGGCAGTGGCAGGCTGGCCTGGCAACTGAAATTAGATTACACTAGCAGACTGATGTAAAAGTTTTTTGTTTTTTTTAAATTTACACTAATGTTACACCAGATATGAGTGGTGGCACTGAGCAAGTAGGCACAGTATATGCTGTGAGCCTGACACACAGGCTGGCAGTGGCAGGTGGGCAACTGAAATTAGATTACACTAGCAAACTGATGTAAAAGTTTTTTTAAAAAAAATTTACACAACTGTTACACCAGATATGAGTGGTGGCACTGAGCAAGTAGGCACAGTATATGCTGTGATCCTGACACACAGGCTGGCAGTGGCAGGCTGGCCTGGCAACTGAAATTAGATTACACTAGCAGACTGATTTAAAAGTTTTTTTTTTTTAAATTTACACTAATGTTACACCAGATATGACTGGTGGTGGCACTGAGCAAGTAGGCACAGTATATGCTGTGAGCCTGACACACAGGCTGGCAGTGGCAGGCAGGCAACTGCTATTAGATTACACTAGCAGACTGATTTAAAAGTTTATTTTTTAAATTTACACTACTGTTACACCAGATATGAGTGGTGTGGCACTGGGCAAGTGGGTCTGGCACACACGCTGGCAGGCAGGCAACTGCAATTAGATTACACTAGCAGACTGAGGTTTCACAGTCAAAAAAGTTTTTTTTTTTTAAATTTACACTACTGTTACACCAGATATGACTGGTGGTGGCACTGAGCAAGTAGGCACAGTATACGCTGTGAGCCTCGCACACAGGCTGGCAGTGGCAAGCTCTCCTGGCAACTGAAATTAGATTACACTAGCAGACTGATGTAAAAGTTTTTTTTTTAAATTTACACTAATGTTACACCAGATATGACTGGTGGTGGCACTGAGCAAGTAGGCACAGTATATGCTGTGAGCCTGACACACAGGCTGGCAGTGGCAGGCAGGCAACTGCTATTAGATTACACTAGCAGACTGATGTAAAAGTTTTTTTTTTAAATTTACACTACTGTTACACCAGCCAGATATGAGTGGTGGCACTGAGCAAGTAGGCACAGTATATGCTGTGAGCCTAACACACAGGCTGGCAGTGGCAGGCAGGCAACTGCTATTAGATTACACTAGCAGACTGATGTAAAAGTTTTTTTTTTAAATTTACACTACTGTTACACCAGCCAGATATGAGTGGCGGCACTGAGCAAGTAGGCACAGTATATGCTGTGAGCCTGACACACAGGCTGGCAGTGGCAGGCTGGCCTGGCAACTGAAATTAGATTACACTAGCAGACTGATGTAAACGTTTTTTTTTTTTAAATTTACACTAATGTTACACCAGATATGAGTGGTGGCACTGAACAAGTAGGCACAGTATATGCTGTGAGCCTGACACACAGGCTGGCAGTGGCAGGCTGGCCTGGCTACTGAAATTAGATTACACTAGCAGACTGATGTAAAAGTTTTTATTTTTTTTAAATTTACACTAATGTTACACCAGATATGAGTGGTGGCACTGAGCAAGTAGGCACAGTATATGCTGTGAGTCTGACACACAGGCTGGCAGTGGCAGGCAGGCAACTGCTATTAGATTACAAAGAAAAAAAAAAAACGACTGATGTAGCCCTAAAAAGGGCTTTTTGGGGTGCTCTCCTTACAGCAGAGATCAGATGAGTCCTTCAGGACTGTAGTGGACACTGAATACACTAGCCTAGCTATCGATTTCCCTATTAAATTAGCAGCAGCTACACTGTCCCTCCTCTCACTAACAATGTAGGATCAGAATGAATCTAAAATGGCTGCTGCCCAGGAGCTGAGAGGGTCTGGGAGGGAATGTCTGCTGCTGATTGGCTGTAATATAATCATATAATAATAAGGGATTGAAATTACCTAAACTACTACAATTTAAGATCACCTTTATTATAAATGACCGGGCTCCTCTATATATAAAGAAAGATCGCGAATAAACACCACGCCCCCCTCATACGCCCCCACTGACGTCACGACCAATCGTGTGGTCCGAATTACGGACATAACGATACCCGGGTAATCTACTAATTTAAAACAGTCAAACTAATCAAACATCCTGGCGATTTTGATTGTCTATAAGAAAAGTAAATTTAAATTTAAAAAACACCAGAAAGGTTGGAAATTCGAGAGACCCAACCGTAAGTGACGTCATTGGTACACGGAGAAATAAGAGGATAATCAAAAGGCACTATTCTTTTTCCTATTATCACCCTTTGCTTAAGGTATAAACATATACCAATTGTTTTAAAGACTCACATTTAATTATATGTGTTATATAATTCAATTTTTACCTCACGAAAACCGGAAGTGGACTAATGTAACACTTCCGTTCCTCAGGCTATATAAAGCTACCAATCTATATTAGAAATCAGTCTTGATAAAGGCCTATTACGGGCCAAAACGCGTTGGTAAGCTATATTTCTACATTACTATCACAGCAAAGACGTTATTGCGCTATGTTGTTATTTGTTTCTTTATAGGTATCGTTTTGGACGTTTTATCACTTTTGGACCATTAGAGGAATTGTGACAGCATTTCTAGTTATATACACTCACTGCCTTTATTGTGGTTTCATTGTTTTACACCGCAGGATACACTTTTCAACTATACTTTCAATCACACTTTAAACTGTTGGATACACTTTAAACTGTTGGATATATTTGATATTTTTTGGTTGGACACGTTTTTTGGTTGGACACTTTTTAGCTACAGTTTCAAACTGTTGGATATATTTTGACACATTTTTTTGGTTGGATACATTTTGATTTTCGCACTCTGAATTTTTATTTTTTATTTTTATTTTTATTTTTATTTTTTATCGTTCAATTTTTGGTATCGTTCCACATCTTTCACACATTACCATTTGGGGATTATTTTCAATTAATGAACTTTTTTTCAACTAAGAAGACTTATTTAATTATTTATTAAAGAAGATTTCTTTACCACAGGTTGTCACTCACACTATCATCACGATTTTCGATTTTCATTTGGATTTTTTGATGCTTTAGATAGTATTGTTACTTGATTATAACCTTTACATTGTTTTAATTTTTAATCATCATTGTTTTATGTTATATTGTGTAATTTGTATCATGGATCCGTGAATTTAATTTAATATGTGCAGATCGATTTTTTGTAATACATTGTATTAAATTTGAATTTTATACTGTATATTTCATAAATTTTATATTTCATAATTTATCTTTGCATATTTTATTTTTGCATTTTTTTACGTGGGCCTGATCATCCCATCTTATTCCCCTCTGCCTTGCAGTTAGGCGCCTGAGGGATTCCACACTATTAGCCTCCTCTCACTAACAATGCAGGATCAGACTGAATCTAAAATGGCTGCTGCCCAGGAGCTGGGAGGGTCTGGGAGGGAGTGTCTGCTGCTGATTGGCTGTAATGTGTCTGCAGACTGTGAGATACAGGGTCGAAGTTTACTCAATGATGACGAATAGGGGGCGGATGTTTTTGTCTTGAGAAAGGCCTAGGAGGGCCGAATCGCGTCGACATACTGGTGAGCAAATTTCTGATTTTTTTATACCACATATAGACGTTATTACACTATTGCACTTTATTTCACCCACAGATTAGGAGGAGGACTTTGGACCTACCCGCCACATTATTGTACTTTTTTTCTTCTGCATTTTTATAATCTACATTTTTATATATTTTTTATATTCTGCATTCTTATAATCTCCTTCACGTCTACCACAGCTATTGGAGTTTATTTTGGAAGTTAATCATCTAGGATTTCTTTGAACGTACTTACCCACCATATTTTTTGAACACTTTGATATTTATTTGTGGATTAATTTTTTAATTTTTTACAATTTTTTACAATTTTTGTGGAACACTTTTGCAATTTTTGTGGAACACTCTGATATATATATATTTTTTTTTTTTTTTTTTTTTTTTTTTTTTGGAACACTGTGATTTTCCAAAGAGACATTTTTTAAGAAACTATTTGAGAGACATAAATTTCTTCATTTTTTCAACAAATTTTATTTCCAATTATACACAATTGGATTGCTCCTACACTTTTATTTATATTGTATTTCTATCACTTATACTTTTATACTGCATCTGTATTGTTGACATCTGTATTATTGACATTGTACTACGCCAACTTTGTCCATTTACATCACATCTGCTGTTTGTAAATATCTGTGCTTAAACTGCACTTTATAGACCATAATACTATGGTCTTAGACTGTTGTCGGAGCTAATGTAATATTTGTTCCAACACCACAGATATAGGTAACACTATATCCTTAAGACTTATATCTCATGGATCCATAGAGATTTTAGGAAGAATTTTAGAAGCTTTTTAATTTGTATGTATTATATTGTATTTTCATTGTATATTAACTGTAATAAATACATTCAATTTTTAACATATCCATACCTCACAGTCCTTTTAAGCTTCCCAGCGCTCACTATATCATACAATCATAGTGATATAGTGTCAAGTTTTCATTTTCATCAATTTATGATTATAGTCTCTTTATAAATAATACCAACAGAGATTGTGATCTGTGCCAAATATTTATTGTCAGATGCGGATTAATGAATGAGCTGTACTAAAGCCAAATAATAAATATACATTACAGTATCATATACATATATGTAATAAGTGTATGAATATTATTCAGTGGTATCTATGTTATATGCCAGACTTAAGGCTACATAGACCCACAAGAGCTCTAAATAAAGTCTTTTCTGTAATCTAATTTGTGGCTGTGGATTTTTCGTTAGTGCTTTTTATATACAAACTGCACATGCAGAATACTGTGAACAAACAGGGAGTGTGTTTTTAACATTTCCGGGCAGCATAAACATACATTTAAATGCTGTCTTTTTAAAAATATCAATAAAGGTTAAATCTTAATTTTCATTATTTTCTGTTCTCCAAGGTACAGTAATACATAAGAAATTCCTAAATAATAGACCAAATCAGTGTATATAAGCATTCCTTTTTTGGACTAACTTGCTCACAAAGCCAGCATAGTCCTATTTCGCAAATATTGTACACTTTATGCTTACGCACTGCTCCTTAAGTGTTCATTAAAAATTACAGTTATTGATACTCATACTTTATATGAACAAATTTTGACAAAACACTTAGGTAGACATAATCTATTCTTTCACTATATACAGGTTCCAACTCCCTTCCTTATTACATATTAGTAAAAAAAATACATTAGCAAATATGTATATCTATATATTGGTAATCTGTGAATCCATGGCATTAATATTGTTTGTGAAAATTTACTCTCACTTTAAACAAACAAATCTTATTATAGGGCAAGCTTCTAAGAGTTGATCCTCGAGTTAGATTATAAGTGCTGCTCTACCTGTAGCGTGCGAGTGGTATGGGGTATTACTCAGCTCTTTGCATGCTACAAATTGAAAGTAAACGCGTTCGTTTGAGCGAAATTGAATGTAATGCGAGTCAGTTTAGCACAACTTCAGAGCTCTGTTTAACTGTTATAACAGACAAAAAGTTGCTCAAAATATCAAAGGTAATGGTGAAAGACAGCACCTTTCTTCCGTCTGGGGCACAGGAAAGGGTTAGCCAGACCCCAATATGTATCCAAAAGAAGTAGTTTTCCAGCCTCCAGTTAGATTTTAAAAATACCTTTATTCATTTCTTACAGGGTCCATCATATCAACAACGTTTCAAACCTATACCAGGTTCTTAATCATATCTTTGACATGATTAAGAACCTGGTATAGGTTTGAAACGTTGTTGATATGATGGACCCTGTAAGAAATGAATAAAAGTCTTTTTAAAATCTAACTGGAGGCTGGAAAACTACTTCAAAATATCAAAAACACATTTAACAGTACAGTAACACTCATATTAACACTCTAAAAAAAGAATATTTAAAAAAAAAATGCATTAAACGTTATAAGGGCTCAAAGATATTAGGTCTCAGGTGTTAGAAAAAAAAGGACTGCAAAGGGAGTTAACATAGAGATACATACATACATGTGCATTTCCGGATATGCATATATCAGTATATTGTGTTTTCTGTCTTACACTAGCAGAAATAAAGTGTAGGAACACAAAAAAATGACATCAGTTATGTCTAGCTAGATCAATCTGGAGATATTGAGCAAGGAAAACTATTACTGCAAAAGGATGCAATCCGGTAGTGCAAGAAACAGTCACTAGGGGTCAGACTTGAGCATAGTCAAAGACAATCTAGGTCAGCAACATTAAGGCAAACAATGTAGCGAGGTACAAGGGGTTAAAGCAAAGCGTAGTCAAAGTCCAGTTCCAAGATCAAAGAAAACAGCAGATCCAATGAAGTACCAAGGGGCAGAGAAAAATGCAGAGTCCAGAATCCAAATCCAAGTTCAAGTCTGTAACAGTCAGTAATCCAAAATAGCAGTAAACAGCATACCCTGAGTAGAAACTGAATAAATAGGAAATGACTGCTGGTTGATCTGGCTTATATAGGCAGAGAGCAATTGCCAATTACCTGCAGCTGTAGGCAGGTGGAGCCAAAGTGCAGGAAAACAAAAAGCTAACTATGCAAAAGAACCTGACTGCAGTTCAGATGCAAGGATAGCACATAGCATAAGCAACAGCCCAGAAAGCTGAGGTCCCAGGTTCAATCCCAGGAAGTGACAGTACCCCATCCTCAATTACCTCTGTGAGGGCCACCGGGCTTAAGTGGATGAGCAAGATGAAATGCTTTAAGAAGGGCTGGAGCATGGAAATCTTTTGCAGAAACCCAGGAGTGATCTGAAACAGAATAGCCCTTTCAGTGAACAAGGTATTTGAGTTGATGGCCGTAATATCTGGAATCCAGAATCATTGAAATTATATATTCTGTTTAGCCATGAACTGTAACTAAAGGAGGTGGAGGTACAGTTCGTGAAAATCGGTTAAAAACATCTGGTTTTAGCAGAGACACGTGGAATACTTGAAAAACACAAAGTGCTAGTTTGAAGACACGTTGCATAATTCGGTAAGGGCCGATGTATTTAGGACCAAGTTTGTAGGAGGGTTGTTTAAACCGGATGTGGCAGGTTAAGAGCCACACCTTGTCCCCGGCTTTCAGTTTAGGAGGAATCCGACGGATCTGTCTGCGTACTTCTTGTAATGACAAGTAGAACATTGAAATAGGATGCGGATCTTGCGCCAATGGGCTACTAGATTTTGAACAAGACGGTCAGCCATAGGTGCACCAATTTGTGGTAAGTGTGGAGGAAAGGTTCTAGGTTGATCCCCCTCTAAATTAAAAACTGAATCTAGAGAAACAAGTTCCTGGTTAACACACAAGGGCATGTTTAAATGTGGCACAATAAATGTAAACCCTGTGATTATGTTGAAATAGCATCTACCTTTTCATCAACAGTTAACCACACAACCCACAATATAGAGAGATGTCTAAATTGCTCTTCAAACAACGTGGTCTATATGATACAGTGCACACAGTGCAAGGTACAATATATAGGCCTCACCACCAGGGACATTAGATCACGTATAATGGAACAATTTAGCGCTATTAACATGGGAAAAGCCACTACTCCTATTGTTCAACACTTTGTGGTCAAAAACAGCAAAAGTCTGCTAATATTCAGATGGAAAGCAATTGAACAGGTGATCATCCCCAAGAGAGGTGGTGATAAAGAGAAACTTTTGTACAAAAGGGAGATGTATTGGATTTTCCATTTGGAAACTAGACAGCCAGGTGGCCTAAATTCCCAGTATGATTTGATAAATTACTGTGAATAGGATTTGCATTACAAAGCATTCTTTATTTCTATTTCAAACTATCATACATCAAATGCTTATATCATTATAGTTCATCTAGGACTTATTATTAATTGTGGTGCAGCCAATCTATCTACCTTTTGTAATAAGAAGTTGCTTAGAGAGCAATATACAGACACATTCTGAACTGTTGTGAATTTTGGTTTACACTGATAGTGAGCATTTGTCTCTATATCATTACATTCATATATATCCACTTATTTATCATCATATATTTTCTAACCATCTATTTAGGTATTGTGTAACGTATGTTACAATTGTGTTACTAATTGTTAATAACCGTTGCTATTATATGTTCAAAGTAGACAATTTTATTCACCTACATACTGCTTAGTTCAGTATAGGGTTAATAACGCCAATTAGGTTTTAGACCAATCACAGTTAATGAAGTTCTTTTAATCTCACAGCTGTGTATGTCCTGAATGAGCTATGACTAAGGCTACGGCAGAAATGCGTAAGATTTATCACTAGGCGTTCTTTCACCCAAATCAAGATTTTTCCATGTTGATTTATATATGTTTTAAGCCCAACTTTGGATTAAACATATTACGTTTTATTATTTGACTTTTGGACTTCTTCTTCCTTTGGATTACTATTGCCGTTTTTTCCAAGAGTCTATCAAGGAGCAACTGTTTGGAGCTAGCATCCAATAGGAGAAGGTGGGTGTGTGCCATCAAGCCATTCACACGTACGACCGGGAGACCAGTGACGTCAGTGCATCTACCCTGTGTGTACACAATCCGGAACTAGAGAGAGGGGTGAGTGATGAGCAGTGCTAGGCAGAACCAAAGTTTCTCCCGAGACAGGAGAGGGAGCCCAGGATCACCAGTGTCGTCAATCCCAATCAACACAGCAATTTGTGAGTACAAGAGCCTATTAAGGCAATCGATTGACAACTAAACAAACTGCTTTAATACTGCACTAGAGCAGTCTTACCTTGACAGTAAGGAGTCCTGTAATCACGGATTCACTATACGAGGTAATGACGAGAGTTGCAATCTGATTATCTCATATGTACTCATACTGTTTCAGGCAGGGTATTGCATTTAAGGACTACATAGAGTTGAATCGTTTAACTCTGAACAAGTATTTGAACGGTCCCTCAAAGCACACACCTGATACCTCAGCTAAACGATCCTAGCAGAATATCTCCTTGTTCAACATAAGTTTTTACAAGTGGGGGTTACTCAAAAGACTCATTTACTAGTATCTATTTTTCTTATTGACCAATTTATTAGACACAAATCGGCTGTGTCTTAGATACCTGTATTTGAGCATTTGTTATTAAATCATTAGTAACATTCTTGGCTCCTTATCAACATGGAGGAACAAACACATGCATACTATTCCCTTATTCCAGTGACAGAGAGGGACTGTCTACAACAGGACTTTGGAAAAGTGATTTCAACAGACCGAACAATTATGAAACTAAATACCCTATTCATGGAAATGGAAACAAATGTAATTAAGGAACATAAGATCCAATGGGACATTTGGACTTTAGAACATTATTTCTCTCAACAGATGATACCGAGGGGCATGAGAATACAAAAATTTCCTACTTTTGAGACTGACAATAAATCTTTTATAGACGAATGGAACCAGGCCCTGACTGAATGTTCCTTGAAATTGATGATGTTACTGATTGGTTATAAGGCTCATTTACTCAAATTGCTTAGAATAGATATCACTGATATACAAAATGAACTCAACAAAAGATGTCATGATAGCAATTTCAGTAGTTTTGATGAACATCTTCAGAAAGTTGTTGCAGACACTAAACAACAAGTCATGGAACGCAAACATTCTAAATTCATTAGGGACAATTCTGACTACCAGGCAAACACAGTTTATATATGGAATAAACAACAGATATTCCTAGCTAGGAAACAGCAAAATAGACAACAGGTTCGTTTAGTGACAGTGAGGCTTACTCAGGGGATGATCCTCATATGAATGAAGAGGATTTTGCTCACTTTACACATGCATCAAACCCTCCTGGTATTTTAAAACAACCAACAAACATTACACTGGAACAGCCCTACAGACAACATCCCAATACTACTTATAATAGTCACTATAATAGGTCAGGGGTTTATGAGGAGTACATGCACCCAATAGTACCACCAGTAGTTAAACCCAATTATCAAACCAGACAGGCCCACTATGACTATGTACAACAAGTTGTTAAACCTAAAACCTACCAAAATAGTCAGACATACAAACCTAATAAAACATTTCAGGATACACAGATGCCAATGGGCCCCATAGGAGCCAGTAGTAGATCAGTACAAGACACACAAGCTATTGAACAGGTTTTTTCCCTCCCCTCACAAGGCCCGGGCAGGGGAATGGGGGCAACCAGAGCAGGAGAACCATGGTATCCACAGAGAACAAACAGGTCCCAACAGAGATACTAACTTTTCAAGTAATAAATCTATCTGACACCCTTTTAACAATTTTGCAAGAAAGGGTTCTGAGCTATGGACTAGGTTTTGCTCCCGCAAGTGATTTTAACTTGTTTGGGACTATCATTGATCTTAATAGACTAATAAGAATCTTACATTATGCAAACATTTCCATGGCTCAGAACAAACTAATCTTGGAACAAACCAAGAGACAGTATCTGAGGGAGAAACATTATCCTTTTCAGAACAATGTGATTTAATTAACTTGTATAGTCTCTTAAATGAGAGAATTACATCTCCCAAAGAAAAGGTAGATAAACTCATTAGATTAAAGAAACAGTCAATTTTACCTTATACACTCGAGACGGAGTGTGTTGGAGACATTCTACAGAAGAGTAGAAACAGATCTTATAAATCTCAAGACACAAGACATGCATTCCACAGCCAATCTATCCTCCAAAGAAAGGGCAGCCCTTAAGTCTCTTCGAATAAATAAGACCCTGGTGGTGAAGGCAGCTGATAAGGGAGGTTCAGTTGTAGTGTTAAATAGGGCTGAATATGTAAAGGAGGCAAACAGGCAATTACTTGATAATGAGAGCTATACCAAACTTGATCAAAATCCAGTTTGGTTCTTTCAAAAAGAACTCAAAGATCTTCTGGATGATGGTTTGGAGAGTGGATTTTTGGACAGAGAAACGTTTGAGTATCTCTTGGTCAAACACCCTGTCACCCCTATCTTTCACCAGCTTCCAAAGGTCCACAAATCTTTGGAGGGGGTGAAAGGTAGACCCATAGTGAGTGTATCCCAATGGCTGGATGCTGTATTACCACCATTTGTGTTACAGCTGCCTAGCCATCTCAAAGACACCACACATGTCCTAAATGTGTTGAAACATGTGGTCTGGAGTTCAGACTATGTATGGGTCACTATAGATGTGGCATTATTGTATTCCACAATCCCACACACAAAATCTGCCACCCCCAACATTGCCGCCACTATATTAAATGTATTAAACTCTAAATCTAAGCCTAACCCTAACACCCCCTAACTTAAATATAATTAAAATAAATCTAAATTAAACCTACAATTAATAACGAAATAATTCCTATTTAAAACTAAATACTTACCTGTAAAATAAACCCTAAGCTAGCTGCAATATAACTAATCCAAATATCAAGAATGCCGCTTGAGTAAAACTTGGTGCTTTATTAATACAATTAAAATCTTAGTGCTGGGAGGCGTGGCCAAGCAACTATCATGGAAGGACGCACAATTTGCAGCTCCTTAAGAATTTTTTTTTGATGGGCTGATTTTACTGTCTATGGACTTTAGTAACAGCGGTGATCTCTCCTATAAGAAGCATGAGCTTAAGGCGAGTAACAGGAGCACATCTTTAGCCACATTAAAAGTCCTTCTAACTTAAGACTCAGAAGGCTGCGGCCTACTCGCATGAGCCTGACGTCTCCCCCCGGCTACCTGGGTTAAGGGGCCATGCACAGAGCGAAAAGGGAAGCCCAGAGAGCATACTTGGCTATCACTCTGCCGTGAACCGCCTTCTAAGCCTATCGGTTAACTATGGCCCGGACCTATAGCCTGACGTGGGACGCACTGGCGGAGCTACTGCGGTCTCACTACAACAGGCTAGAGCAACGCATCGAGTTAATACTTAAAGGTCAGCGATGCACGGAACCACTACAAGATAAGCACTGCGATACCGAAGGCTCAACCTCCCATGCCACAGCTGAAGTCTTACCTCACAGAATGATTGCGGCGAAAAGGCGGCCTATTCAAAGTGAGCTAAGTAGCAGCCGAGCGCACACTGAAGTGATCGCCCTAGCGCGGAGGCCCTCTAGTACCGTAACTACAAAGCGACCATTACAGCAGCTGAACCACCGGAGGTCCACAAAGAGACTTATGCACAAGAGGTCTCTGTTGCTTAAAAGACAAAGCAGACTTAAGGGACCAGGAATGGCTGGGACTAAAAGGCTACTGGACATACCGTATCAGTCAATTCACGCTGAACTGTTAAGTGCACAAAACTGCATGAGAACCCCATCCACAGGGGTTTATTTGGATGACTTGTATGCAATAGGTTTAGCAAAAGCAGGAATAGGATGAGTCTGAGAGTTTATTTCAGGATGTGTGGTGCACGGTAGTGGGGTCCTAACTACACTGCTTACTGCGCAGTAGCCTTACTACTGAGGCTCTCTTACTAATTTTTCACTTCCGTGTTGTTGGACGCAGTGCTGTGCCCCTCATCTTGCCGCCAGATTAATGAAGACTCTATGTCTGATAATCTATTACATGATTGTATTTATCTTGAAGAAATTGCCTATGATTTAAGTATCCTGTTCATCTACTATAATCTACCTATTACCATACCCTAAAGCTTTCTTGTATAGAAGGGTTAACTAGTGGGGTTTCAATTATTGTTTGTTAGACAACATGCCTTTGAATACTGGTGTGCATGCTACAGCGGAATCTAAATATTTATGCTTATATGTTAACCAGTTCGATTGTTTAAGCGATATATAACTATATATAATGTTCTGCAGGTTTGCCATATCCATATAATGATGTTCAGACCCATTTGGATTGGTAAGAAGAGTAACATAGATGCCCTGATGCCCGCTATAGTTAGATTTAGTATGTATTTATTTTATTTTATTTATTTATCCATTTTTATTTGACAAGAGCAGCCCTAGGTCGCCTAGAGCATACCTACAGACTCACGAATCCTAACATGTTTAGTACTAGTATGTGTTCAGACCTTCGCATAGTATACAAACGATTTGCGCAGCTACCCACCTATAATGATATTGATTTATGATTGCTTTCCCTTTGCCAAGCTCTGTTAATTTGGCAGAGTTGAGTAGTCTCTGCCCTGTTCAGTAACTTGTTACTGAGCCTTCCACTGTGAATGTTGAATTAGATAGACATGTGCCCTCCCGCACCCTACGGGGTTTTATTATTTGTTCTGGGACCCACCTGAGGTCCGTGTGCCATAGGAGGGTAAGTGTTGAAGATGGGTCCATAAGGGACCTATCTCCAGTTAGAACCCCCAACTTAGATGGTTTCATTATGGCCCTGAAGAGGCCTCTACTGTTTAACTGAGGACTGGGGGAAAAAAACAAGAAAATTTGAGGGTAGTGTCAGAGTTGCTCACCTAGAATTGTACCCTTCATGTTGTAATTTACAGAAGAACTTGTGTTTTGTTAATTTTCTGTTCTGTGAGCAAAACAGTTGTTTGTCTTTGTTTCTCTCAACAAAAATAAAAATTATAAAAAAAAATAAATAAAAATAAAATTGTGCAGTAACCATTAAAATGAACAGCTGTTATGTCACAAAACAGGTCAGTTTGACGCGTTTCGGCTGTTATGCCTTATTCATAGACTCAATTATCTCAATTCACCTGTGGAGCTTTAAATGCCCCCTCACAATCTTATTGGTTGCCTGAAAAAGTGTCTTAACTCTCTCCTCCCTTTTGCTTGTCTAACATCAGTTGCTGAAATCCTCACACTACACACCTCCCTTCATTCATAGCTACTGGTGCAATTAATCAGAAACTACAAGATACATACATCTAACTAACTATATTGCTAGTTTATCTAGAAATGCTTATCATCTCATGTTCCAACAATTATTGTGATATAACAGGCATGCAACGGTCTCATTCCACTGTATGGACATCACCTAGTATATTATAAGCACTATTCTAAATATGACTGATAGTTGTTCTGGCTTCTAACCCAAAGGTTTGTATTCACCTGAGTAACTATCCCTGTTGGCATCTTTAAATGTTTATTACATGTGCGCTAATATTAAGACAACCTTTTATGTAGTTGGATTCTAAACCGGATAATATAAAGGGAATAATATATATAGTCTATCCCTAAGTCTGGGTTTTCTCTTATGGGTGTAAGCGGTGAACTTAAAATGGAGACAAAGGAGTCCCTTCAAATCAATCTATCCCAGGCTGCAAACACTTCATTTAGCAATGGGTATTTTTTTTTGTTAAATAGTTTTTATTGAGGTTGTGCGAAATGTACAACATACTTTGAATGCCACATTACCAAATGACAAGTTTTCAGGTTTGACAAAAGTTATCAGACTGAATATGAAAAAGATTACACAAAGTAGAAACAATATGGCTCCTTTAACCTCTTTTTTATATTATATTCTTTGTTTGATTCCTCTCAATATATAGAAGGCCACTTTTGGACCTAACCATCATTATAAAACATAGGAGAAGAGGATTAGTATTTGAAGTGGCCACTTTTGGACCAAGGAAGAATTGCTATGTGATTACCTAATGAGCTGGAGTAAGGATATATAATACAATGATATACATTAGTGTTTAACTATATAAATTTTAATAGAGGAAATATTTAGACCGTTAAGTATGTGAGGTTTATAATAACATAACTAGAAATGTTGTATAATAATAAGAAGGAATTAGTGCCAAAATGATTATGGACCAGGTGTTGAGATGATATACATCTGGTTCTATTCTTAAAGTGAAAGTAAATCCTAGCGTTTTAAAATGCTAGGATTTACTATTGAAACAAATAAAGGGCACTTTCATTCATGAAGTATAAGATACTTCATGTAGAAAGGTCCTTTATTTGATTCAATCGGTCGCCGTTTTTAGCTGCTACAGCAGCCCACGGCTAAAAAGAATTTTGGCTAAGAGGTGACATTTTCACCTCTTAGCAATAGCTGTGCAGTAAATGCGGCTTGGCGCCCATGGGAGCCGGATTTACTGCACTGCTATTGACTAAGAGGTGAAAACGTCACCTCTTAGCCAAAACATTTTTTAGCCATGCTCTGCTGTAGGAGCTAAGAGCGGCGATCGATTGAATCAAACAAAGGAGCTTTCTACATAAAGTATCTTATACTTCATGAATGAAAGTGCCCTTTATTTGTTTCAAAAGTAAATCCTAGCATTTGTAAAATGCTAGGATTTACTTTCACTTTAATAATAAGGAATTCCATAATGCGTCTCATAGTGTTCCAGTTTATAATGTTGTTATATCTCAAGTTTGGGAACATGTAAGGATTGTTTGTTTTTGAGCTATCCTATGATGTTATAGAGTATATAACTTGCTATATGGTCTATCCCCTAGCAAGAACTGAGGTGCTGGAACATAATTAAATAAATAGATAAATAAAACTTGATTTCCTTAACCATAAATATACAATTTGTGATGTCTACACTAGTGATCCTGCACTTATATGTAGTTAAGGCTGTTAACATAAGGAATGCCCTAAAGTTTAGAGGCAATATGTGAGCAGATATGTCTCCTCTTATTAACTACGGACCCCTTGGCAGTCAAATAAGAGATAGTACTATTTGGGGGGGGGGTTAATATCAGCTACCTGTAAGCTATAGTCTCTTTAAACCAATAATTGTATAACAGACACATGTTAATCCTATCACAAGTAGGGAATATAATGAACATTCAAAAATAGTTGGTTCACAGTTCTAGGGCTTATTCATGAAAAAAGCAGTTTAACATTACCTTCAACGGTTATGCCCCTATTAAATATAGCAGGGTTAGGTTAGGCTTAAACAGTTTGTAATCAAGTAAACAAATCCTGTATCTTGTAGTTTGATAAAAGTATATACCAACCTGCAGACAGTGTACATTCAACTGCAGAAGAATGATTAACTTTTAACCAGAAAAACATGTGTACAAGTCTTAGGGACCCCTGTCATTAACTAACCCCATTTAAGCCTAAAGTAATCTGTATATTATATAGAGCAATGAGTGTCTTCTAACAGTAGAAAGTTACACCCTGGGAGAAGTATAATAGCAGTGAGTAATAGAGTTCTGGTTTGTAATGAGAGGCCGTCAAGTAAAAGTTCCAATCGTTCCCAAGGCCAGTGAAACTAGATAAGGCCATATGGAGAGTGAGTCCGCAGCCTAAAGATGTATAATCTCTTACCCGATGCCGGCTTTGAAGGACCAAAAGTCAAAGTGTTCAGCTCATGTAGAGATCTGCATAGCTGTTCTGTAAGTCTGTGCTCACCAGGCTATGAGAGATATGTACAGCATCAGCAGCGGGTCACTTGTCTTCAATCCTAGTAGCCAAAGTGCTCTACTTCTCTTGGCTGTATACAAGGGTCCCAGGCACTCCGGGGTATGATCACAGGAGTTGGCTGCCCTTCCACGGCCAGACTACGAAGGCATGTGGACCGTCTTCTCCTTAGAATCAAGGTAAGGATTTGGAGTAGGAGGTTTCTGAGGCGGTAGTTGCTGTGCAGCTAGGATCCATTTTCCAGCAGGACTCAGGCCGAGTTCCATCGGGTTAAAGTCTCTCTCTGTCTTATTTATAAGGGGATGATTAGATGTGGAAGATGTCACAATTCCTCCATATTCACAGGGGTTCTCTGGTAGGGACCTTTGGATCGGATCCGGTAATGAGCTCTCCCTTAATGGGTATACAAGTGAGGTAATATTCTCTACTCCTCACAGTTATAATGAGGTCTTTGAAGCTGTTATCCAATTTGCATGTTAGGTCTCTTAATAAGGCTTGTATGAGTCTGTGAGGATCCTCCATGATAGATGGTTGTATATTTGCAGCCGATCTAAAGCAGCTTGAGTATAGGCCTCTGTAGTTTACAACGGGCTAGATCATATCCCAACCAGTTAGAGTATTCAATTTCAATAGTAAACATAACAGCAGAGAGTAAAGAGATTGAAATCTGCAAAAAATAAGTAGTGTGGTATAAATATTCTGGATTAACCAGCAAATTGTAAGAGATGGTCCGGGAGCTTCATGAAAGGCAACCTACCATGGCCGCATCCTAGCCACACCCCCAGTTATTTATTAATCTGTAATGGTAATTTTTTGGAGGATATCCAGGCCAATGTACCCACGTTACCTCTCTGGAGAATTTCATTATCTTTTTGCACCCATGCCTTGTGTGTTAAATTTTGGCTCCACTCATCTAGTCTCTGGAAGGATATAGCTTTTTGGTATTCTTTTAGCAGAGGGACTCCCACACCCCCTCTATTTCTTGGCATATACACTGTTTTCCTACAGATTCTAGATTTTTGCCAATTCCATATATAGGATTCTATGGCCGTATGTATTTGATAGAGTAGGTGGGAAGATGAAGATAATGGAATTGTCTGCAGGATATATAATACTCTAGGGAGCACATTCATCTTGACAACACCAATCTAGCCCATCCAAGAGATGGTTTTGTTTTTCCAATTAGCAAGGATCTTGCTAAGGATCTTGTTGGGTATGCGCTTGTAGTTAAGGTCCACCAATTCTCTTATGGTTGGTGTTATCCTGATACCCAGGTATTTTATGGAATGATGTGCAATTTTTATAGGACAATTTGTTTTAAGGGCATTGAAAATAATGAGGGGTTCTGTAATATTTAGGATTTCGGACTATGAAGGGTTAAGGAGAAAATCTGACAATCTATCATATTCTGCAAATTTTGCCAAAGCTGCATGAAGTGATTGAGCTAAATCTGATATCGTCAGAAGTATATCGTCTGCATACATAGCCAGTTTGTTTTCAACATTCCCTATATTGATGCATTTTATCTGCGGGTTGGCTCTAATTTTACTTGCCAAAACTTCAAGAGTGAGGGCGAACAAAAGTTGGGGAAAGAGGACAACCCTGCCTTGTTCCATTTCTAATCTGGAATGTTTTCGATAGAGTACTGTTTACTTTTACCTTCGAGTTTGGGGTTGAATACAGTGACATCACTCTATTAGTGAAACTAGGCCCAAAGCCGAATTTAGCCATGGTATGTCTCATAAAGGACCAGTTGACCTGTTCAAATGCTTTTTCAACATCTGTTGACACTAGGGCAAGAGGAATCGAATTATTTTGGGCATGGGTGATCAGTTGTAAGACTTTAATAGTGTTATCCCAGGCCTCACGGGCAGGAATAATACTGATCTGGTCTGTGGAGATCAGTTGAGGAAAGTATTTATTAAGACGATTGGCCAAGGCTTTAGCTAATATTTGAATGTCAGAATTAAGTAGGGAGATCAGCCTGTAGTTTCTGGGTCTATCTAAGGGTTTATCTGGCTTAGGAATCACTGTAATGTGGGCTTCTAGCATAGTTACTGGGAGGGAGGGGGTGTCCGTTAGTTGGTTAAAAATATTTAGTATTTCAGGGGCCAAGGTGTCTATAAAAGATTTGTATTACTTAGCCCCAAAGCCATCTGGGCCCGGGCATTTACCTGCTGGAAAGTCTTTAATTGCCTTCTTTATCTCCTCCAGTGTAAACAGAGTCTCTAGATAGTCTATATCTAGCTGAGATAGTTTAGGGAGTGTAACATTGGACAAATATGTCAGGACAGACTGATCTATATCAGGGGAGGGCGGGATTTCTCTCATAGGTTGTTTGTGGTGTTGTATGTAAAAAAGGAATTTATAGAAATTGCCAAAGATGTCTGCTACTAACTTCCCGTCTGCTTTAACAGCACCTGTTTGATCAGTCATTTTGTGCACATAAGATTTAAGTTTTGTATGCAAGATCGCACGGGCTAGGAGCTTTCCTGCCTTGTTTCCCTGCTCAAAGAAATGTTGCCTGAGAAACAGGGCTTTCTTCTGGTGTTCCTCCTGCAAAAAATGCAAGAGGATTGTTCTAGCCAATGCCAAAGTGGTCTGCAGGGTCATATCAGCAGGATGATACTTATGGACAAGTTCAGCTTTTGCAACCTGAGAAAAAAGTTTTTTTGTAACAATCTTTTTTTTTTGCTTAGAGAGTTTAGCTTTCAGTTTAATTAGCACTCCTTTAATGGTGCCTTTGTGCGCTTCCCAGATAGTTGTAGCATGTGTGTTTTCATCCGTTGGAAAAATCCCACCAATGTTTTTTGTAAGTCAGTTTTAAAAAGCTGGTCATCCTGTAATGTGTCATCCAGCTTCCAAATAAAAGGTGTGACTGGGGTGTTGGGCCAGAGTATGGAGCAACCAACTGGCGCATGGTCCGACCAAGTGATAGAGTGTATAATGCTGTCAGTGGCATCTATTTATCAAGTCGTCAACCGCAAATACGCTGGAATTCTGCAGCGCATTTGTGGGGAGCCTGATTCCTCTTAGTTATCAAACCCTACAGACCGGCAAAAGTAGAATTTTGTGACGTAACATACGATCTGCCAGACTCAGTCCGACACAGATTGATGCTTATATCATTACAGATGTTCTGAATGCAAATTCAGCACAATCTGACTACTTTTGCTAGTTATCAAATTTCTACCAGGTAAGCTCGCCACTATTCCAGCCCAGCGTACCTGGTTTTCAATCCGCCGCCCTGTAGGAGGCGGATACCATAGGAATCAATGGGAGTCTGAAAGCAGTGAAAGCTAATGTTCGCTTACCCGATACCCCATTGGTTCCTACGGTAACGTTTACACCTAACACCCTAAAATGTACCCCGAGTCTAAATACCCCTAATCTGACCCCCCTACATCGCCACCTATATTATACTTATTAACCCCTAATCTGCCGCCCCCGACACCGCCGCAACCTACATTATACTTACTAACCCCTAATCTGCCGCCCCGACACCGCCACCAGCTACATTATACTTATTAACCCTTAATCTTCCCCCCTACACCGCCGCCACCTACCTACATTTATTAACCCCTAATCTGCCGCCCCCAACGTCACTGCCACTATATTAAATTTATTAACCCCTAAACCTATGTCTAACCCTAACCCTAACAACCCCTAACTTAAATATAATTAAAATAAATCTAAATAAATATTCCTATCATTAACTAAATAATTCCTATTTAAAACTAAATACTTACCTATAAAATAAACCCTAAGCTAGCTACAATATACTAATAGTTACATTGTAGCTAGTTTAGGGTTTATTTTTATTTTACAGGCAAGTTTGTATTTTAACTAGGTACAATAGTTATTAAATAGTTATTAACTATTTAATTATGTCCTAGTTAAAATAAATATAAATATACCTGTAAAATTAAACCTAACCTAAGTTACAATTACACCTAACACTACACTATAATTAAATTAATTCCCTACACTAAATACAATTAAATAAAATGATCTAAAGTACAAAAAACAAACAAACACTAAATTACAGAAAATAATAAACAAATTACAAGATTTTTCAACTAATTACACCTAATCTAATCCCCCTAACAAAATGAAAAAGCCCCCCCAAAATAAAAAAAAGCCCTACCCTACACTAAATTACAAATAGCCCTTAAAAGGGCCTTTTGCTGGGCATTGCCCCAAAGTAATCAGTTCTTTTACCTGTAAAAACAATTACAACCCCCCCTCAACAGTAAAACCCACCACCCACACAACTAACCCTACTCTAAAACCCACCCAATCCCCTCTTAAAAAAACCTAACACTAACCACTTGAAGATCACCCTACCGTGAGAAGTCTTCACCCAACTGGGCCGAAGTCCTCAACAAAGCCAGCAGAAGTGGTCCTCCAGACGGGCAGAAGTCTTCATCCAGACAGTATCTTCTATCTTCATCCATCCGGTGTGGAGCGGCTCCATCTTCTAGACATCCGACACGGAGCATCCTCTTCATCCGACGTCGTCTTGAACAATGTCGTTTCCTTTAATTGACGTCATCTAAGATGGCGTCCCTTCAATTTCGATTGGCTGATAGAATTCTATCAGCCAATTGGAATTAAGGTAGGAAAAATCCTATTGGTTGATGCAATCAGCCAATAGGATTGAAGTTCAATCCTATTGGCTGATCTAATATAGTGGCGGTGGTGTAGGGGGGCAGATTAGGGGTTAATAAATATAATGTAGGTGGTGGCGGTGTAGGCGGCAGAAGATTAGGGGTTAATAAGTATAATGTAGGTGGCGGTGGGCTCCGGGGGGGCGGCGGTTTTTGGGTTAAACACTTTATTTAGTTGCGGCGGGGTCCATGAGCGGCGGTTTAGGGGTTAATACATTTATTAGAGTTGTGGTGGGCTCCGGGAGTGGCGGTATAGGGGGTAAAACAGTATAGTATAGTGTGGGTGTTTGGTGACAGGGTAACAATAAAGCTGGGAAAAAGCCGAAGAGCAGCGAGATCGATGACTGTTAGTTAACAACAGTCCGCTGCTCATCGCACTGTACTTGGTGCGCGGCTTTTTGACAGCTTTTTTAGTAATTTTGGAGAACATATTCAGGTCCGCAGCAGCGATGTTAGGCGATCTTAGGCGAGTGTATTGGTGCCGTCGAATGCAAGTAAGTTGACGGCTTGATAAATAGATACCAGTATCTGTAAATAATTAATCTATTCTAGAATATGTTTTGTGAGGATTAGAATAAAAGGTAAAGTCCTATTTGCGTACGCCAAATATCATGAAATGCTAATTCTTTTGAGGAGGAGTTCATGTGTTTGAGTATCTTGTGGGGAGTGCTGGAGATCCCATCTGATGTGTCTAAGGATGGGTCTAAGGATACATTGAGCCCCTCTCCCCCCCCCCCCCCCCAATATAGGATTCTAATTTGGATTTCTGGTAGTTTACAGATAATATTTTGAAGGAAGGTATGCTTGGACTGGTTGGGGCTGTATAGGTTCGCTAAAGTAATTGGTCTCCCAAAAAGTGAACTAGTGAGGGTCAAGTATCTACCCTCTGGGTCGGGATACGGCTGTGTCCGCTGGAAATGGGTTCTAGCGCTAAACAGAATATCTACACCATTCTTTTTTGTAGGTCCTGCTGCAAAATAAGCAGTAGGGTATCTATGATTAAACCATTTGGGCTCATGTGCTGCAGAAAAATGTGTCTCCTGAAGGTATTTTATATCCCCCCCTATGAAGCGCTTACCGGGATTGTTAAATCCTTTGGACAGGGGCCATAATAATGAAAAGGAAAAAAAAAGGGTGGGAGGAGAAGGAGAAAGGGGGAGAGGAAGAGTAAAGTAGCATAAAAACAGAGAAAGTCTCAATCAGTAAATACAAGCAAGTAAAATACTATTAGTGTTTCAATACCAGAATAGTGGTAGTTTTCCCCATTTCTCCACTACAAATATAAACATTTAAATACAAAAATGTAAATTTGTGCACTCCTAAAGTATAAGAAGTATAACAGTCATCTAACCAAACCAAACCAAACCTGAAAATATTGACAGGGGACAACTTGTCTATAAAAGTACAAAAGAAACAATTTAAACTTTCAACCCATTAAATTACTAATTAGTATACCTCAGGGGGTACCCTGTGCATGGCCGGCAAAGGGGAATCACTGCTGAAATGATGATATCATCAGGATCATTTGTAGGGATCTAACTCTTACAGTTAGCTGGCTGAGGGGTACTCCTGCAACTCACTGTAGCTTACCTTAACATGCTATACTAAGGTACCTAAACCTCTAGATCTTTCTGCTGAGTAAGGGTGTAATATATTGAGAGGAAGTATCTCTTATGCCCTTCTAATAGTTTGGGTTAACCCCCTGTGGAGATGGAACATTAGAACTAAAACATTTTCACCATTAATAAACAGAATTACAGCATCAACTTATCTGAACAGGTTACCACAAGTAATGACGAGTATCCCATAGGTATCAGGTAGGGGTTGTATTTCCCCCCCCCCCAGTCCCGCTGGGGGTTAGCTTTGGAAGGTTTCTGGTGCAAATTTAGAGTCTCTCTGTCTGGGAGGTTTTGGACCCTGATAAGGTCTTCTCTGGATCTTTTAACCAGAGCAGCTGCGGCAGATGGCGGGGGTCTGATGTCAGTGTCCATAGCTTGATTAAGTGCAGACAGGTCTGCTAGAGATCTGTAGACAAAGTTGGAGTTGTCTTTAGCTGCAATGAGGCACGTATGGAATCCCCATCTGTACGGTATCTTCTTTTCTTTAAGGAAAGAGTTGATGAAACTTAGATCCCGTCTTTTTTGCAAGGTTGACGGGCATAGGTCAGAAAAAACTTGGATGTCAGTACCTTTATATTCCAGTGGGTTTTGCACTCTTGCATGCCTGAGGATGTCCACTTTATCTTTAAAGGACAGGAATTTAATAATTATGTCCCTGGGTGGAGCCCTACTAAGTGGTTTAGGGCGCAGGGCCCTATGTGCTTTCTCAATTTGGACCTCTGGAGCTGAAGGTGAGTTCTTCAGGTACCTGATGAATTCCTGGATGTAGCCTTGCAGTGCAAGGGGGTCAATAGATTTTGGGATCCCCCATAGTCTTAGGTTATTTCTCCTGCTTTGATTCTCTAGGTCCTCGATACGTTCCATAAGGCTCTGAACTACCACCTCTTGTGACTGCAGAAAGCTGGATTGGTGTTGGAGATCGGAACTCAGAGTTTCTTGTTTTTCTTCTATCTGAGTAACACCCTGGTCTACTGCTGCTATATCCTTCTTTAGTTCCCAAAACATAGACTTGAAGTCATGTATGGTCTCTTTTATATCCTCCTTAGATGACAGGTGTTTAATGTTATCTTCGGTAACATAATTTTGGTGCGTAGCTTCCACCCCATATATTTGTTCTCTGGTAGTTTGTTTAGCCTGATCTTGCGAGGCCTTGGCGCCAATAGGAGCTGGGTCTGCTGCAATGAGATCGTTTTCTAAATTGGATGAACTCATGCCTTTTGCTGGCCTGATGTTTCTTTTATTGGACATCCCCAGGAGCTCAGTCTCTAGGTATATATTTTTGCTGTTTTGATAGGCAAAAGGTCTAATAGCTTGCTTGAGGAAGAGACAATATTAGATAGGGGCAGTCGTGGAACCCCCAGGGCCTATCTTACTATAAGTAGGCATATACTTCTAACCAGCATTAGGGCTCACTCTGCGATAGCTGCTCACTGCTGAAGTACTTGATCGAGTTGTGCTTCGACCTTCCCCTAAATTCTAATTCAGGCCACTAAACATAGGAGTAGACCGTGGGTATATTAGGCCTTGTGATGGAGCCTAAGGTGCTTTGACAGTTTAGGTTGATTCAAAAAAGTCCTGGTAAGACTGCAGGCCTATAGCAGACCATCCAGGTATGATTTGTGGGTGGTGTTCTAACTTGTAGCGGTAGCTCAAATCTTACCCGCTCACTCTCTTGCCGGCCTTCTATCAGCCTTTTAATCTGGCCCAATCACGGCCTAATGCAGCCTGTAGCTGCCTAGTGTGATGCTTGTCTAAGTGTGAGTCCATTCGCGCTATGGGGGTATACACAGTGAGGCGGTACCTGCTTGCCGGTATGTCCAGAGACCTACTAGGTGGTTGAGTGGTGCTGGGGGAGACCTCTTCAAATTATTGGGCCCCCTGCTGCATCCAGGGTGTCCAATGCCATGTTCGGCAATTAAGCCTCTGCTCAAATGGTTCCAGTCACTGGCATATAATTTTCAGGATGGCTGAGTGATCGGGCAGTGTGGCGACTGCTATTGTGGGGATATATAGGAGGTTAAATGCGCAAATTGTAATGTGGAGACATGTAGGACAATGGAGCTTGGTTAGAGTGCGGCCAACTCCGTTCGTGGCTAGGCTCCGCCCCAGCAAAGGCATTTTTTAACATTTCAAAGGCCTTGAGAGCAGATTCAGGCCAAATTTTGAACTTAGCCCCTTTTCGGGTAAGAGCAGTTATTGGGGCAATAATTTATGAAAAGTCTTTAAAAAACTTCCGGTAATAATTGGCAAAGCCAATGAAGCACTGGATTCCCCTGACTGTAGTGGGCTGAGGCCAATCAGCAATTGCCTGTAATTTATTGGGATCCATGGCAAATCCGTCTTTAGATATGACATAGCCCAAAAATTAGATCTCTTGTCTTTCAAACTCACATTTGGACAATTTAGCAAAAATGTGGTTATTGCGTAAATGAGAAAGGACTTGTTTTACATGACTGCGGTGCTCTTTTATGGAGGAAGAGAAGATCAACATATAATCCATATAAACTAGCATATATTTGTTAAGAAGGTCTTGGAAGATATCATTCACCAGAGCCTGAAAGACAGCCAGGGCATTGCATAGTCAAAGGGGTATAACCAGATATTCGTAATGTAAAGCCTGTGTGTTAAAAGCTGTCTTCCACTCGTGTCCAGGATGAATACAGACCAGGTTATAGGTCCCACGTAGATCCAATTTAATAAAAATCCGGGCTCCCCGAAGACAGTCAAATAATTCTGGAGTCGATATAAGGGGGTACCGTTTTTTATTGTAATCTTATTCAGCTCTCTAAAATAAATGCAAGGCTGTAGACCCCCATCCTTCTTCTCAACAAAGCAAAAACCTGCGGCAGCAGGTTGACGAAGATGGATGAATAAAGCCCTTGGCTAAGTTCTCTTTAATATAATCATCCATAGCTTTGGTTTCTGTTTGTGAGAGAGGGTAAGTTCTACCCTTCAGGATAGGTGCCCCAGGGTACAGGTCAATCTTGCAATCATAAGTCCGATGGGGTGGAAATTTGTCAGCCCCCTTTTCCTCAAAAACATCTGTAAGTTCACTATAGAGTTCAGGGACACTCCAGTCAATGGTGATGGCAAACAGAAGATACTGTTTCCTAAGAAAGAGTGGTTTCAAACAGGTACCAAAATAGGAATCAACCAATTTAGAGAGTTGTCCAGAAGGCCTATGGAACTGGGGATTATGTATTGTCTTGTCAGCCAGGGTAATCCTAATACTATGGGGTACAATAGAGATTCAATAAGGTCAAATTTAAGGACCTCTTGATGAAAAATTCCAACAGTAACTTGCAAAGGTTAAGTCTCAGAGTGCACAAATCCAGACCTCAAAGGATTACCATCAATAGGGGCTACTTTTAATGTGTGAAACTGTGACTTAGTACGAGATGGAAGTTGCAATTGTTGGGCTAAGGTGAAGTCAAGAAAAATCCCTGCAGCACCGGAGTTTACCAAGGCTTCCAAATGGTGTTGTATACAGTCTACAGTTATTGTTAGAGGTACCATGATACGTTGGGGAGAAGTGTTTAGAAACTCCAAGCTTAGTGGTACTTCTCCTGACTCCACTAAGCTCTGTCTTTTCCCGGATGGGCAGGGCATTCTCTGAGTAGATGGTCCTTGGCACCACAATAAAAACAAAGTCCATGAGTGTGTCTCTTAAGTTGTTCAGTTTCAGATAGACAGACAGCTCCTAGATCCATTGGTTGAATCTTTGGAATAGTAGAAGAATCCAAACTGGTGGTAATAGCAACCACAGGAGGTGAAGCAGATGGGGGTGTATTCCCTGAAGTGGCTCCCTGATTACATAGAGAGGTCAGAATAGCAGTAATGTGATCAAATTTATCATTCAATGCTTGCAGTTCAGTGGAATGGGCTCTAAGCATCTGCCCCTGCAGGGTCACAGCCTTCGCTATCTCCTCTGGGTTCATGGTCTGTTTATACTGTCACGCCTGCCTCAGTGTCAGATGGAGAGACAGGCAGTAAAATACCTAAACAAAGTATAGGTACGGTACGGAGTAACCCAGAGATTAAGGTGGAGATAGGAATAACAACCAGCCTGAAGCTCTGAATGCAGGACACAGTCACTAGGGTTCAGACTTGAGCATAATCAAAGACAATTCAGGTCAGCAACAGTAAGGCAAACAATCCAGTGAGGTACAAGGGGTTAAAGCAAAGCGTAGTCAAAGTTCAGTTCCAAGATCAAAGAAAACAGCAGATCCAATAAAGTACCAAGGGGCAGAGAAAAAGGCAGAATCCAGAATCCAAATCCAAGTCTGTAACAGTGAGCAATCCAAAATAGCAGTAAACAGCACAACATGAGTAGAAACTCAATAAACAGGCAATGGCCTCTATTTATCAAAGTCTGGCGGACCTGATCCGACAGCGTGGATCAGGTCCGCCAGATCTCGCTGAATACGGAGAGCAATACGCTCTCCGTATTCAGCATTGCACCAGCAGCTCACAAGAGCTCACCAATCTGGCGAGTCTGAAGACCTGCCAGAAACACGGGCCGTCAAGCTCCTTTCGGAGCTTGATAGATAGGCCCCAATGACTGCTGGGAGAGCTGGCTTATAAAGGCAGAGAGTAATTGCCAATTACCTGCAGCTGCAAGCAGGTGGACCCAAAGTGCAGGAAAACAAAAAGCTAATTATGCAAAAGAAACTGACTGCAGTTCAGATGCAAGGATAGCACATAGCAAAAGCAACAGCCGAGGAGGCTGAGGTCCCAGGGTCAATCCCAAGGTATGATACAGTCTTAACTTTAGCTGCAAAATTGACTAGCTTATGTTCATGAGATTTGAGAAATTAAAAGACCAGGTTGAGCCACCAAAGAAAGTATGTACCACCTAGATTTGCATTTTTTGTTTTCCTGCTGCCCACTTTCTCATAACAGTGTTGCTGGTCATTGATGTGTTTGCCAGCACCACCATGACTTTAAATGCAGCTACTTGGCTCCCATATCCTACTCAGAGCATGCTGCTATACTTAAGTTCACTGTGCATGTGAACAAAGATGAAAATGATATCAAAATATAAGGTAGGAGGGTGCAGGGGGTCTTGCTTATGATCAGGGGACTTATGTTGAGCATGGTGGTGATTCAAGATCTGATGTGGCATATAAATGAATGTATAGGGTACAGAGGTTTATTCTAGAAAATATCTGACTGCAAAGGGCTCTGTGGATGAAAGATACAATTCATCTAGTCTGAGATCTGCATCTTTTGCATCTTTCTGGGGCCTGATATAGCATATAAGTGGCATAATATCTAGTCAATAATTATCTTTATAATTATTGTCATGTATGATTAATTAGAGCTGAGTTCTATTCAAAGGAAGCCAAATGTATCTTTGCTTGAGGCTCCAAAAAGTTGGATTGTGGTGTTGAAAATATGATATTCCTGCCAAAAAATGCAGAACAAAGAAACTTTCCCATCATACAAGCAAAAATGCACATGTCGACGAGTAAAAAATGTGCCAGAAAAACTGTCACATTCTATGATTGCTATTCATTAATTTAATGTTTTTATTGATTTTTGTTTAAAAGTTTCTTTTTTACCTGGGTTGGAGCTTGGCTATGCTGGTCAATGGCAATGTGTAGGTGAAGCTCCGAACTCAGTCACTACTATCCCTGCTCTTACAAGAGCGGCACAGAGCTGTAAGACCCCTTATCTCATCAAATATACTGCCAACCATGCGAACAGCTAAATGGCACCCTAGAAGTTGGATCTTTAGCAGATAAGAAGGTAGTAGTATAGGATGGCCAACAGCCTGGAAAGATCTCCATACCGTAATACACTATTCCTAACCCCACGCGGGCGCAGACATCAGCCGGCACATCGTAACCTCCAAAATTATGCCATATGTGAGATAAAGAGGAGAAATACCTATGAAACAAGACAAGATCACTGCAGCATCTAACTATGACGCCATTGCTGCCTATATATCACGTGATGTACTCTTTACAATGGGGCCTGTAGCTCACACAGGATCAAGGTAATAAACATGAGTCTCTCATATATCTAAATTTAAAACAATTGATAAACGGAAGCACCAACTTCTCATATATAAATAAAAGCTGGAACAACTAGAAGACTGCACACTTTATGTTGCTACTTGGGTATGGTTTCAAGGATAAGAGATGCGCAACAATAATTCACTCACTGCAGCAAAATATATAAAATTAAAATAAAGGTCGTCACAATCTTTTCAATGAAGTGCTATCAGATATAGGAACTTCACTACTTTCTACAACAAAAATATACCTACACGTCACTATTTGCCATAGGCTGTAATACAATATATTGAAAAATAATGGCGTCAAAGACAAAGTCCAAACCAGAAAAATCATCCAAAAGCTAACCTGACCTACCGACATCGGTCAGTAGATTCTTTCAGAACTCAAACAGTAACCAAACTGAGTTGGAGGACCAAGCTACAGGTACATCTGTTTTGCAGGATGCATTGCCATCAACAGTGGCCATAACTGTGGATTATGCCAACCAAATAAAAGCTGATATCACCAACCTGCCCGCAAAGGTGGACTTTGATACCCTTAGAAACATGATTACTTCAGAATTAACGAATATGAAAAAGGATAAAATGACATTTGACATAGAGTCAAGTATGAAGAAGAAACTCATGATACCCTAAACATGATGCTTGATACCCTTTCTTCTCAGTTAAATGTGTATAATGCCCAAATACAAAATCTTCAAGAGAAAATTGAAGCTCTGGATAATAGAGGGCGCCACAACAACCTGCGGATCAGAGGCATTCCAGAGTCGGTGACACATTCAGACCTTAACAATTATCTGCAGAGCCTTTTTAAGCAATCACTACAGGATCAACATGCCCCTGATATGGAGCTAGACAGGGCACATAGAGCGCTAAGGCCACCTCCATCTTTAAAGTCACTGCCCAGGGATATAATCCTAAGATTTCTACATTATCCTGATAAAGAAAAGGTTTGGCAGAGTACAAATTTAACTCCAACTATCCAATATCTGGACCATCGCTTCCAAATTTACCTGGACTTAAGCCCCATCACAGTGCAAAAAAGAAAGGAAGTTTCCTGAACCATCAACATATAGAGAAAGCCATAAAGGAGTATTTTGTTATTAACAATGACCTCAATATCGACGATAGAACACTCTGGAACACCCACAAAGCGGTCATTACAGGGGAACTAATCAGTATCCAATCCCACCACACCAAACTAGCCAATGGCACAATTAATATACTAGCTAACGTTAAAAACTGTCTCAAGTCAAGCCCCAAAGACACTGATATTTTAAGAAACATTTCTGAATGCAAAATGCAAATTAACCTTATGTTAGCTAAGGAATGTAAAGAATAAAAGGCAATAATAAAGGCAGCACGATTCTAGCCAGAAAGTTAAAAAGAAAAACACATAAAAAATATACCCTCTTCCCATCCACAACGATCATATTCCAGGCTGGACTATATTTTCTGTGATCAAGCAACACTTACAAACTTAATATACTCCAAAATCTCTCACACACCATGGTCTGATTATAAAATGGTCATAATCTCTTTTCAATAATCAACCAAACCAAGATATAAAATGAACTGGAGGCTAAAAAACTATATTCTCACAGACCAAGACAGACTAGATAAAATTATAAAAAGCACAGAAGAATATTTTCAACTTAACAACTCCATTGATACATCTATTACAAATAATTGGGAAGCATATAAATGTTATGTAAGAGATTTATTAGTACAACATATGGCAAAATTACGTAAAATAAGATCATCTCAACTCACCTCTCTAACTGACAATGTATTTTCATTAGAAAAATTACATTAAAGAGACCCAACCTCATCCAAAAAAACTAGCTAGAGGACTTAACTCAAGCTAGAGACGACCTTAATAAATTTCTGATACAAAATGCCCATATGTGCGCACTCACCAATAGAACAAATTTCTACGTAGAAAGCAATAAAACAGGCTGCCTACTTGCAATATCCCTTAAAAAACAAAGATATAACACATATATCCAAAAAATTACACATATAACAGTCAAAATTCTTACTAAATCAAGATATATCAGATAGCTTTTTTTCCGTATATTCCTCACTGTACAATTTATCTCCTCCCCCAGATGATAACAAGATTAAACTCATTGATAGCATCAATAGACACACCTACTCCAAGAAGAACTACATGTTTTAGATTCCCCATTAACAATACAGGAATACTAACAACTATAAAATCCTTCCCAACAGAGAAAGCCCCAGGCCCAGATGGACTTACGACAAAATTGTATCAAATACTTCAAACCCAATTAAGTACACATTTGCTCGCTTTATTTCACTCCATTAACCAAGGTAACACATTCTCACAACCCCTTCTTGAAGCTTTGATTAATGTCATCCCAAAACCAGATAAACCTAAAGATCAAGTAGGAAATTACAGACCAATATCCCTCATAAACATAGATATTAACATTTACGCCAAAGTATTAGCCACCCATCTCAATATGATCCTCCCCAAATTAATACACCCAGAGCAGGTGGGATTGGTTAAAGGCTGAGAGGCCAAAGATAATACCATAAGAGTATTACATTCTCTCCATAAAGCCACAACACAAAACAACCCACTGATTATTTTATCTACAGATGCTGAAAAAAGCATTCGACAGGGTTGACTGGCAATTTATGTTGTCAGCCTTGTAGAAATTCGGTTTCTCAAAAACTTTCATTAATAGAACACAAGGGCCTCTAGTTATCAAGCCGTAAACCGCAAATACGCTGGAATTCCGCAGTGTATTTGTGGCGAGGCTGATTCGCCATAGTTATCAAGCCCTACAGACCGGCAAAAGTAGAATCTATTGACGTAACATACGATCCGCCGGACTCAGTCCGACACAGATCGATGGTTACGACACTACAGATGTTCCGAATGCAAGTTCGGCACTATCTGACTACTTTTGGAAGTTATCAAAGAACAACCAGGTATGCTCGCCACTATTCCGGCCCAGCGTACCTGGTGTTCAATCTGCTGCCCTGGAGGCGGCGGATCCCATTGGAATCAATGGGAGTCTGACAGCAGCGAGAGCTCATGTTCGCTGCTGCCTGATATCCTATTGATTTCTATGGGAAGTGTCTGCACCTAACACCCTAACATGTATCCCGAGTCTAAACACCCCTAATCTGCCCCCCCTACATCGCCGCCACCTACTTTATACTTATGAACCCCTAAACCGCCGCTTCCGGACCCCGCCGCAACTATAATAAATATATGAACCCCTAAACCGCCACTACCGGACCCCGCCGCCACCTACATTATACCTATTAACCCCTAATCTGCCGCCCCATACCGCCGGCACCTATATAAAGTTATTAACCCCTATCCTGTCGATCCCGGACCCCGCCGCAAATAAATTAATTGTTTAACCCCTAAACCACCGCACCCGGAGCCCTCCGCCACCTACATTACATTTATTAACCCCTATCCTGCCCCCCCTACACTGTCGCCACCTACAGTACATTGATTAACCCCTAATCTACCCCCCTACACCACCGCAAATATATTAAATGAATTAACCCCTAAACCTAAGTCTAACCCTAACACCCCCTAACTTAAATATTATTTAAATTAATCTAAATAAATATTCCTATAATTAAATAAATTAATCCTATTTAAAACTAAATACTTACCTATAAAATAAACCCTAAGATAGCTACAATATAATTAATAATTACATTATAGCTATTTTAGGGTTTATTTTTATTTTACAGGCAACTTTGTATTTATTTTAACTAGGTACAATAGCTATTAAATAGTTATTAACTATTTAATAGCTACCTAGCTAAGATAAATACAAAATTACCTGTAAAATTAATCCTAACCTAAGTTACAATTACACCTAACACTACACTATCATTAAATAAATTAAATGAATTAACTACAATTACCTAACATTAAATAAAATTAACTAAAAATAACTAAAGTACAAAAAAACAAACTCTAAATTACAGAAAATAAAAAAAAATACAATACCCCCCAACATTACAACCCACCACCCACACACCCCTACTCTAAAACCCACCCAATACCCCCTTAAAAAACCTAACACTACCCCATTGAAGATCACCCTACCTTGAGCCGTCTTCACCCAGCCGGGCACAAGTGGTCATTCGATCCGGGCAGAAGTCTTCATCCGATGGGGAAGAAGAGGACATTCAGACGGGCAGACGAGGACATCCGGACCGGGAGAAGGCTTCATCCAAGCAGCATCTTCTATCTATATGTAATCAGCTAGTCGGATTGAACTTCAATCCGATTGCCTGATCCAATCAGCCAATAGAATGCGAGGTCAATCGAATCACATCAGCCAATCGGATTTTTCCTACCTTAATTCCGATTGGCTGATAGAATCCTATCAGCCAATCGGAATTCGAGGGACACCATCTTGGATGACGTCATTTAAAGGAATATTCATTCGTCATTAGTTGTCGGCCTAGAAGGATGTTCCGCGCCGGAGGTCTTCAAGATGGAGCCATTCCTCGTCGGATGGATGAAGATAGAAGATGCCGCTTGGATGAAGCCTTCTCCCAGTCTGGATGTCCTCTTCTGCCCGGATAGGATGAAGACTAGTGATGTCGCGAACCTAAAAATTTCGGTTTGCGAATGGCGGAATCGAACTTCCGCTACTGTTCGCGAACCAGCGAACCGCCATTGACTTCAATAGGCAGGCGAACTTTAAAACCCACAAGGACTCTTTCTGGCCACAATAGTGATGGAAAAGTTGTTTCAAGGGAACTAACACCTGGACTGTGGCATGCCGGAGGGGGATCCATGGCAAAACTCCCATGTAAAATTACATAGTTGATGCAGAGTCTGTTTTTAAGCCATAAAGGGCATAAATCACCTAACATTCCTAAATTGTTTGGAATAACGTCCTTTAAAACATCAGGTATGATGTTGTATTGATCAGGTAGTGTAAGGGTTACGCCCGCTTCACAGTGACAGACCAAACTCCCCGTGTAACGCACTGCAAACAACCGCAGACAGTCCATTTAGATAGACAGATTTGATAAATAGATACATAGATTATATAGATCAATAGATGCAATATACATATGATAGATACAAATTACATAGATCAAAAGATGCAATATACATTTGATAGATACGAATTACATAGATCAATAGATGCAATTTATATTTGATAGATATGATTGATAGTTAGATAGATTCGATAGATAGATAGATAGATAGATAGATAGATAGATAGATAGATAGATTTGATAGATATATAATTTCCCTCAGAGAGTATAACAATAAGACATGCGGTCTGGGACCCGTGGTGTGTTAAGTAGTACTATTCTTAGCAGTTTACTACCTGTTACTGCCCCTATCGGGGGAGGTCTATATGGCCTACATTTTTGGAACAGGGAGATGGAAGAAGATGATTGGCCTAAACACAAGTGGCTGTCTCAAATCATTCCGGCCACGAGGTAGATAGATATACATAGATTGATAGTTAGATAGAATCGATAGAAGATAAATAGATCGATTTGATAGATATATAATTACCCTGACAAAGTATAATAATAAAACATGCAGTCTGGGACCCATGGTAACTAGGTTGTGTTAAGTAGTACTATTCTTAGCACTTTAATACCTGTTACTCCCCCTATCGGGGGAGGTCTATATGGCCTGCCTGATTACCCTGACAATGTATAACAACAAGACATGCGGTCTGGGACCCATGGTAACTAGGTTGTGTTAAGTAGTACTGTTCTTAGCAGTTTAATACCTGTTACTCCCCATATCGGGGGAGGTCTATATGACCTGCAGGGATTACCCTGACAAAAGTATAACAACAAGACATGCGGTCTGGGACCCATGGTAATTAGGTTGTGTTTAGTAGTATTATTCTTAGCACTTTAATCCCTTTTACTCCCCCTATCGGGGGAGGTCTATATGGCTTGCATGATTACCCTGACAAAATATAACAACAAGACATGCAGTCTGGTACCCATGGTAACTAGGTTGTGTTAAGTAGTACTATTCTTAGCACTTTAATACGTGTTACTCCACCTATCAGGGAGGACTATATGGCATGCCCCATTACCCTGACAAAATATAACAACAAGACATGTGGTCTGGGACCCATGGTAACTAGGTTGTGTTAAGTACTACTATTCTTAGCACTTTAATCCCTTTTACTCCCCCTATCGGGGGAGGTCTATATGGCCTGCCTGATTACCCTGACAAAATATAACAATAAGACATGCAGACTGTGAGCCATGGTAAGGTTGTGTTAAGTAGTACTATTCTTACCACTTTAATCCCTTTTACTCCCCCTGTCGGGGGTGGTCTATATGGCCTGCCTGATTACCCTGACAAAATATAACAATAAGACATGCGGTCTGGGACCCATGGTAACTAGGTTGTGTTAAGTAGTACTATTCTTAGCACTTTAATCCCTTTTACTCCCCTTATCGGGGAGGTCTATATGGCCTGCCTGATTACCCTGACAAAATATAACAATAAGACATGCGGTCTGGGAGCCATGGTAAGGTTGTGTTAAGTAGTACTATTCTTAGCACTTTAATACGTGTTACTCCACCTATCGGGGGAGGTCTATATGGCCTGCCCGATTACCCTGACAAAATATAATAACAAGACATGCGGTCTGGAACCCATGGTAACTAGGTTGTGTTAAGTAGCACTATTCTTAGCACTTTAATCCCTGTAACTCCCCCTATTGGGGGAGGTCTATACGGCCTGCCTGATTACCCTGACAAAATATAACAATAAGACATGCGGTCTGAGAGCCATGGTAAGGTTGTGTTAAGTAGTACTATTCTTAGCAGTTTAATCCATTTTACTCCCCCTATCGGGGGAGGTCTGTATGGCCTGCCTGATTACCCTGACAAAATATAACAATAAGACATGCGGTCTGGGACCCATGAAAACTAGGTTGTGTTAAGTAGTACTATTCTTAGCACTTTAATCCCTTTTACTCCCCCTATCGGGTGAGGTCTATATGGCCTGCCTGATTACCCTGACAAAATATAACAATAAGACATGCGGTCTGTGAGCCATGGTAAGGTTGTGTTAAGTAGTACTATTTTTAGCAGTTTAATCCATTTTACTCCCCCTATCGGGGGAGGTCTATATGGCTTGCCGGATTACCCTGACAAAATATAACAATAAGACATGCTGTCTGGGACCCATGGTAACTAGGTTGTGTTAAGTAGTACTATTCTTAGAACTTTAATCCCTTTTTCTCCCCCTATCGGGTGAGGTCTATATGGCCTGCCTGATTACCCTGACAAAATATAACAATAAGACATGCGGTCTGGGACCCATGGTAACTAGGTTGTGTTAAGTAGTACTATTCTTAGCACTTTAATCCCTGTAACTCCCCTTATCGGGGAGGTCTATATGGCCTGCCTGATTACCCTGACAAAATATAACAATAAGACATGCGGTCTGGGAGCCATGGTAAGGTTGTGTTAAGTAGTACTATTCTTAGCACTTTAATACGTGTTACTCCACCTATCGGGGGAGGTCTATATGGCCTGCCCGATTACCCTGACAAAATATAACAACAAGACATGCGGTCTGGAACCCATGGTAACTAGGTTGTGTTAAGTAGTACTATTCTTAGCACTTTAATCCCTGTAACTCCCCCTATTGGGGGAGGTCTATACGGCCTGCCTGATTACCCTGACAAAATATAACAATAAGACATGCGGTCTGAGAGCCATGGTAAGGTTGTGTTAAGTAGTACTATTCTTAGCAGTTTAATCCATTTTACTCCCCCTATCGGGGGAGGTCTGTATGGCCTGCCTGATTACCCTGACAAAATATAACAATAAGACATGCGGTCTGGGACCCATGAAAACTAGGTTGATTTAAGTAGTACTATTCTTAGCACTTTAATCCCTTTTACCCCCCTATCGGGTGAGGTCTATATGGCCTGCCTGATTACCCTGACAAAATATAACAATAAGACATGCGGTCTGTGAGCCATGGTAAGGTTGTGTTAAGTAGTACTATTTTTAGCAGTTTAATCCATTTTACTCCCCCTATCGGGGGAGGTCTATATGGCCTGCCGGATTACCCTGACAAAATATAACAATAAGACATGCTGTCTGGGACCCATGGTAACTAGGTTGTGTTAAGTAGTACTATTCTTAGCACTTTAATCCCTTTTACTCCCCCTATCGGGTGAGGTCTATATGGCCTGCCTGATTACCCTGACAAAATATAACAATAAGACATGCAGTCTGGAACCCATGGTAACTAGGTTGTGTTAAGTAGTACTATTCTTAGCACTTTAATCCCTTTTACTCCCCTTATCGGGGAGGTCTATATGGCCTGCCTGATTACCCTGACAAAATATAACAATAAGACATGCGGTCTGGGAGCCATGGTAAGGTTGTGTTAAGTAGTACTATTCTTAGCACTTTAATTCGTGTTACTCCACCTATCGGGGGAGGTCTATATGGCCTGCCCGATTACCCTGACAAAATATAACAACAAGACATGCGGTCTGGAACCCATGGTAACTAGGTTGTGTTAAGTAGTACTATTCTTAGCACTTTAATCCCTGTAACTCCCCCTATTGGGGGAGGTCTATACGGCCTGCCTGATTACCCTGACAAAATATAACAATAAGACATGCGGTCTGAGAGCCATGGTAAGGTTGTGTTAAGTAGTACTATTCTTAGCAGTTTAATCCATTTTACTCCCCCTATCGGGGGAGGTCTGTATGGCCTGCCTGATTACCCTGACAAAATATAACAATAAGACATGCGGTCTGGGACCCATGAAAACTAGGTTGAGTTAAGTAGTACTATTCTTAACACTTTAATCCCTTTTACCCCCCTATCGGGTGAGGTCTATATGGCCTGCCTGATTACCCTGACAAAATATAACAATAAGACATGCGGTCTGTGAGCCATGGTAAGGTTGTGTTAAGTAGTACTATTTTTAGCAGTTTAATCCATTTTACTCCCCCTATCGGGGGAGGTCTATATGGCCTGCCGGATTACCCTGACAAAATATAACAATAAGACATGCTGTCTGGGACCCATGGTAACTAGGTTGTGTTAAGTAGTACTATTCTTAGCACTTTAATCCCTTTTACTCCCCCTATCGGGTGAGGTCTATATGGCCTGCCTGATTACCCTGACAAAATATAACAATAAGACATGCGGTCTGGGACCCATGGTAACTAGGTTGTGTTAAGTAGTACTATTCTTAGCACTTTAATCCCTTTTACTCCCCTTATCGGGGAGGTCTATATGGCCTGCCTGATTACCCTGACAAAATATAACAATAAGACATGCGGTCTGGGAGCCATGGTAAGGTTGTGTTAAGTAGTACTATTCTTAGCACTTTAATACGTGTTACTCCACCTATCGGGGGAGGTCTATATGGCCTGCCCGATTACCCTGACAAAATATAACAACAAGACATGCGGTCTGGAACCCATGGTAACTAGGTTGTGTTAAGTAGTACTATTCTTAGCACTTTAATCCCTGTAACTCCCCCGATAGGGGGAGGTCTATATGGCCTGCCTGATTACCCTGACAAAATATAACATGTCATGCGGTCTGAGAGCCATGGTAAGGTTGTGTTAAGTAGTACTATTCTTAGCAGTTTAATCCCTTTTACTCCCCCTATCGGGTGAGGTCTATATGGCCTGCCTGATTACCCTGACAAAATATAACAATAAGACATGCGGTCTGGGACCCATGAAAACTAGGTTGTGTTAAGTAGTACTATTCTTAGCACTTTAATCCCTTTTACTCCCCCTATCGGGTGAGGTCTATATGGCCTGCCTGATTACCCTGACAAAATATAACAATAAGACATGCGGTCTGTGAGCCATGGTAAGGTTGTGTTAAGTAGTACTATTTTTAGCAGTTTAATCCATTTTACTCCCCCTATCGGGGGAGGTCTATATGGCCTGCCGGATTACCCTGACAAAATATAACAATAAGACATGCTGTCTGGGACCCATGGTAACTAGGTTGTGTTAAGTAGTACTATTCTTAGCACTTTAATCCCTTTTACTCCCCCTATCGGGTGAGGTCTATATGGCCTGCCTGATTACCCTGACAAAATATAACAATAAGACATGCGGTCTGGGACCCATGGTAACTAGGTTGTGTTAAGTAGTACTATTCTTAGCACTTTAATCCCTTTTACTCCCCTTATCGGGGAGGTCTATATGGCCTGCCTGATTACCCTGACAAAATATAACAATAAGACATGCGGTCTGGGAGCCATGGTAAGGTTGTGTTAAGTAGTACTATTCTTAGCACTTTAATACGTGTTACTCCACCTATCGGGAGAGGTCTATATGGCCTGCCCGATTACCCTGACAAAATATAACAACAAGACATGCGGTCTGGAACCCATGGTAACTAGGTTGTGTTAAGTAGTACTATTCTTAGCACTTTAATCCCTGTAACTCCCCCTATTGGGGGAGGTCTATACGGCCTGCCTGATTACCCTGACAAAATATAACAATAAGACATGCGGTCTGAGAGCCATGGTAAGGTTGTGTTAAGTAGTACTGTTCTTAGCAGTTTAATCCATTTTACTCCCCCTATCGGGGGAGGTCTGTATGGCCTGCCTGATTACCCTGACAAAATATAACAATAAGACATGCGGTCTGGGACCCATGAAAACTAGGTTGTGTTAAGTAGTACTATTCTTAGCACTTTAATCCCTTTTACTCCCCCTATCGGGTGAGGTCTATATGGCCTGCCTGATTACCCTGACAAAATATAACAATAAGACATGCGGTCTGTGAGCCATGGTAAGGTTGTGTTAAGTAGTACTATTTTTAGCAGTTTAATCCATTTTACTCCCCCTATCGGGGGAGGTCTATATGGCCTGCCGGATTACCCTGACAAAATATAACAATAAGACATGCTGTCTGGGACCCATGGTAACTAGGTTGTGTTAAGTATTACTTTTCTTAGCACTTTAATCCCTTTTACTCCCCCTATCGGGTGAGGTCTATATGGCCTGCCTGATTACCCTGACAAAATATAACAATAAGACATGCGGTCTGGGAGCCATGGTAAGGTTGTATTCAGTAGTACTATTTTTAGCAGTTTAACCCCTTAATGACAGAGGACTTACCAGGTACGTCATAGAAAAACATTCCCTTAATGACAATTGACGTACCTGGTACGTCCTCTGTTGTTAGAAGCGCTGGAAGCGATCATGATCGCTTCCAGCTGCTTACAAGGGATTGTAGTGATGCCTCAATATTGAGGCATCACTGCAATCCCTTATTTTACCCACCGATGCAGGGTTTGTGAAAAAAATTGTGAAAAAGTCAACAATTTTTTTTATTTGATCGCATTTGGCGGTGAAATGGTGGCATGAAATATACCAAAATGGGCCTAGATCATTAATTTGGGTTGTCTATTACACTACACTAAAGCTAAAATTAAACCTAAAAGCTCCCTACAAGCTCCCTAGTTAACCCCTTCACTGCTGGGCATAATACAAGTGTGGTGCGCAGCAGCATTTAACGGCCTTATTATTACCAAAAAGCAACGCCAAAGCCATATATGTCTGCTATTTCTGAACAAAGGGGATCCCAGAGAAGCATTTACAACCATTTATGCCATAATTGCACAAGATGTTTGTAAATAAATTCAGCGAGAATCCTAAAGTTTGTGAAAAAAATTGTGAAAAAGTCAACAATTTTTTTTATTTGATCGCATTTGGCGGTGAAATGGTGGCATGAAATATACCAAAATGGGCCTAGATCAATACTTTGGAATGTCTTCTAAATAAAAATATATACTTGTCAAGGGATATTCAGGGATTCCTGAAAGATATCAACGTTCCAATGTAACTAGCGCTAATTTTGAAAAAAAGTGGTTTGGAAATAGCAAAGTGCTACTTGTATTTTTTGCCCTATAACTTGCAAAAAAAAAAAAGAACATGTAAACATTGGGTATTTCTAAACTCAGGACAAAATTTAGAAACTATTTAGAATGGGTGTTTTTTGGTGGTTGTAGATGTGTAACAGATTTTGGGGGTCAAAGTTAGAAAAAGTGTGTTTTTTTTTCCATTTTTTCCTCATATTTTGTATTTTTTTTATAGTAAATTATAAGATATGATGAAAATAATGGTATCTTTAGAAAGTCCATTTAATGGCGAGAAAAACGGTATATAATATGTGTGGGTACAGTAAATGTGTAAGAGGAAAATTACAGCTAAACACAAACACTGCAGAAATTTAAAAATAGCCATTGTCATTAAGGGTAAGAAAATTGAAAAATGGTCCGGTCATTAAGGGTTTAATCCATTTTACTCCCCTATCGGGGGAGGTCTATATGGCCTGCCTGATTACCCTGACAAAATATAACAATAAGACATGCTGTCTGGGACCCATGGTAACTAGGTTGTGTTAAGTAGTACTATTCTTAGCACTTTAATCCCTTTTACTCCCCCTATCGGGTGAGGTCTATATGGCCTGCCTGATTACCCTGACAAAATATAACAATAAGACATGCGGTCTGGGAGCCATGGTAAGGTTGTATTCAGTAGTAGTGATGTCCCGAACTGTTCGCCCGCGAACGGTTCACAGCGAACATAGCTTGTTCGCGTTCGCATTTGTGGGCGAACACATGGCGATGTTCGATCCGCCCCTATGTGTCATCATTGTGGAAACTTTGACCCTTTATGTCACAGCCGCCTGACACATTAGAGCCAATCAACATCAGACACTCCCTCACAGACACTCCCAGCTACTCGGAATCCGCCATTTTAGACTCATAACGACCTTGCTTTCTTAATGAGAGGACGTGTTGTGTTTTTGCTCCTGACATTAATAGTAAAAACATAGCTAGGCTAGTGTATTTACAGTCCAGAAGGACTCCACTCATCTCTGCTGCAAGCACAGCACCCCAAAAAGCCCTTTTTAGGGCTATATTTTGTGCCGTTTTTTTTTGTCGTTTTTTTTTTTATTAGCATTTGCCTGGCTTTCAGCTGTGTGTTTAAGGCTCACAGCATATGCTGTGACTATTGCCACCACTGATATCTCCCTAACAACATTAGTTTAAATTTAACTAACCCAAAAATATAATTATTTTTCTAGTGTAATTTTTTTTCATTTTCTATCAGGCCAGTGTCACACAGCATATACTCTGGTTCATTGCTCTGTGCCAGCCAGCAGTGTTAATATCCGTTTATAACATTATTTTTAATTTTAAAAAAAAAACACAAAAAAATATTTTTCTTGTGTAATCTAATTACATTTACTATCATGCCTGTGTCTGTCAGGCTCACTCAGCATTAATATACCTCTTTTTTTTCAGTCTTTTGGTTAATTGGTCTGTACCAGGCAGCCACCCAGCACTCATATCTATTTTTCTTTCACCTTAATTTTAATATATATATAAAAAAAAAAAGTTTAAATTTGTTTGCTAGTGTAATCTAATATAATTTTCTATCCAGCCTGTGTGTTTTGCTGACATAGAGAGCCTACTGTGTTTACTTGCTGCCCTCCCTAGTCTATGAGCCACGACTCATATGTGTTTAACTTTTTTTTAATTCCCCCCCCCCAAAAAAATAATTTCAATCATTTTTCTAGTGTAATCTAATAGTATTTTCTATCAGGCGTGTGTGTATCCGATATACAGAGCCTACTGTTTTTAATAGCTGCCCTTCCAAGGCTATCAGCCACGACTCATATGTATGTGCTTAACCTTTTTCTTAAAATTTCCAAAAAAAAGTTTTTAAATCATTATGCTAGTGTAATCTAATTGTATTTTCTATCAGGCCTGTGTCTAACTGTCTATCTGACTTACACAGCATACTGTTGTTATAATTGCTGCCCTACGTAGCAGCCAGCCAGTGCGACCACTCATAGAGTCATATGTGCATTGCACTTCTTAACATAATTTTAATATTAAAATCTAAAATTTTAAAATATTTTGCTAGTGTAATGTAACTTAATTTTCTATCAGTCCTGTGTTTTTGTCATTTACACAGCATACTGTGTTAAATTACTGCCCTACCTACCATCCACGACTCATATCTGCCAGCCTGTCTGCCAGGCCCAAGTAGCCAATTAGTGGCACCAATCACAATTCTTGTAACAGTAATAAAAAAATAAAAAAACATAATTTTTTGGACTGCAAATATTCAGTCTCCTAGGTCCATTGAATTTCATTTACCTCCTGCCTGCCACTGCCAGCCTTTTGTGCCAGGCCGTCTAGCCAACTATTTACACCAATCATAATTGTTGTCACAGTCAGACAGTATAGTTATTAATTTAAATAAAAAAAAAATTTAGTGTTGATCTTAACCCTCAGTTTGCTCGTGCCTTTGAATTGCACTTTTCTACAGCCTTCTAAGCCTGTGTGCCAGGCCTACTTAAAAAATATTTACACCAATCATATTTGTTGTGACAGTATTCTAATAATTAAAAATTAAATTTTTTGGTAATAGTTGCTGTGATTTGAATCCTCAGTTTGCTGGTGCCATTGAATAGCACTTTCCTCCTGCCTTGCAGTCTGCTGTGAGCCAGGCCTACCTAGCCAATTGTTGTCAGCAATCATATTTCTGTTAACAGTATTGCAAAAATTGTCAATCATCACTGTTTAGACTGTCAGTAATCAGTCTCCTAGTTTCCTTGAATTGCATCTCTCTCCTGCCTGCCATCCTTTTGTGCCAGGCCGTCTTGCCAACTATTTACACCAATCCTAATTTTTTGTCACAGTATAGTTACTAATTAAATTTAAAAAAATCTTTATTGTTGATGATCTTAACCCTCAGTTTGCTCGTGCCTTTGAATTGCACTTTTCTACAGCCTTCCAAGCCTGTGTGCCAGGCCTACTTAAAAAATGGGTGTTAGTGCAAAACCGCTTGGCTTTTTTTTGGCTTTGGGTGTGGCTATTCATGCAGGACATATAGAGCTGACAACATTCGGTGTCGTATCAGCTATTAAACTAATAAGAACAGTACTACCAAAATACAGCCAATGAAGGGCCTTAGGAAGACTGAGCCAAGGTTGGATTGTAGTATTTGGTTAGGCTAATCATGATGGCCATGTAGACCACCATGTAGTAATAAGAACAGTACTACCAAAATACAGCCAATGAAGGGCCTTAGGAAGACTGAGCCAAGGTTGGATTGTAGTATTTGGTTAGGCTAATCATGATGGCCATGTAGACCACCACCACAGAGAGTCCTGGAAGTAACAGGGATGATGAGATGAAAGTGCTAAGAATAGTACTACTTGAAACAACAGAGTTAGCCATGGGTGTTAATCCAAGACCGCTTGGATTTATTTTTGTATTGGGTGCAGCTAATCATGCAGGCCATATAGAGCTGAAAACATTCGGTGTTGTATCAGCTATAAAAATAATAAGAACTGTACTATCAAAATACAGACAATGAAGGGCCTATGAAGACTGAGCAAAGGTTGGATTGTAGTATTTTGTTCGGCTAATCATGATGGCCATGTAGACCGCCCGTAACAGGGATGAAAGTGCTAAGAATAGTACTAATTGAAACAACAGAGTTAGCCATGGGTGTTAGTCTAAGACCACTCGGCTTTTTTTTGGGTTTGGGTGCAGCTAATCATGAAGGACAGATAGACCTGCCACCATTTGGTGTTGTAACAGGTATGAAAATGCAAAGAACAGTACTACATAACACAACCTACTTACCATGGGTCCCAGAACATATGTTTGGTTGTTATATTTTGTAAGGGTAATCATGCAGGCCATATAGACCTCCACCGATAAGGTGAGTATGAGTAACAGCTATTAAAATGCGAAGGACATTACTAATTAACACAACATAGTTACCATGGGTCGCAGACCAAGAGCAGATGTCTTATTATTATATTTTGTATGGGTAATCATCCAGGCCGTATAGACCTCACCAAATAGGGGGAGTTACAGAGATTAAAGTGCAAAGAATGGTAGTACTTAAAACACAACCTCGTTAAAATAGGTAGCAGACCACATGTCTTATTATTATAATTTTTCAGGGTAATCTGGCAGGCCATATAGAACTCCCCCGATAGGGGGGGGGGACAGGGATTAAAGTGCTAAGAAAAGTACTAATTGACACAAGCTAGTTGGGTCCAAGAACGCATGTTTGATTATTAGAATTTATTAGGGTAATTATATATCTAACAAATCTATCTATTTCTCTTCTATCGATTCTATCTAACTATCAATCTATGTATATCTATCTATCCTATCTATCACTATCAATCTATCTTCTGTCCGGGATGTTTTGAGACAGCCACTTTGGGAATGTTAGTTGATTTAGACCCATTATGGCTTAAAAGCAGACTCTGCATCAACTATGTAATTTTCCATGGGAGTTTTACCAGGGATCCCCCTCCAGCATGCAACAGTTCAGGTGTTAGTACCCTTGAAACAACTTTTCCATCACTATTGTGGCCAGAAAGAGTCCTTGTAGGTTTTAAAGTTCGCTTGCCTATTGAATTCAATGGTGGTTCGCGCGTTCGCGAACAATACCAGAAGTTTGAGTCCGGGGTTCGCGAACCGAAAATTTTAGGTTCGCGACATCACTATTCAGTAGTACTATTCTTAGCAGTTTAATCCATTTTACTCCCCCTATCGGGGGAGGTCTATATGGCCTGCCTGATTACCCTGACAAAATATAACAATAAGACATGCGGTCTGTGAGCCATGGTAAGGTTGTGTTAAGTAGTACTATTTTTAGCAGTTTCATCCATTTTACTCCCCCTATCGGGGGAGGTCTATATGGCCTGCCGGATTACCCTGACAAAATATAACAATAAGACATGCGGTCTGGGAGCCATGGTAAGGTTGTATTCAGTAGTACTATTTTTAGCAGTTTAATCCATTTTACTCCCCCTATCGGGGGAGGTCTATATGGCCTGCCGGATTACCCTGACAAAATATAACAATAAGACATGCTGTCTGGGACCCATGGTAACTAGGTTGTGTTAAGTAGTACTATTCTTAGCACTTTAATCCCTTTTACTCCCCCTATCGGGGGAGGTCTATATGGCCTGCCTGATTACCCTGACAAAATATAACAATAAGACATGCGGTCTGGGAGCCATGTTAAGGTTGTATTCAGTAGTACTATTCTTAGCAGTTTAATCCATTTTACTCCCCCTATCGGGGGAGGTCTATATGGCCTGCCGGATTACCCTGACAAAATATAACAATAAGACATGCTGTCTGGGACCCATGGTAACTAGGTTGTGTTAAGTAGTACTATTCTTAGCACTTTAATCCCTTTTACTCCCCCTATCGGGGGAGGTCTATATGGCCTGCCTGATTACCCTGACAAAATATAACAATAAGACATGCGGCATGGGACCCATGGTAAGGTTACTTCCTTTTGCACAATAGAGTACAGGTATGGCATTTATTTTAGGAACCCGGAGATAATTTTTAGGAACCGGGAGATGGAAAAGATTCTTGGACACCCAGTATAGGTCGTTCTCCTTCAACCTTTTTATACGAGGATCCACCACCATCAACAGGCACAGCATTAAATACCACATATGCCATCCTTTTGCACAATAGAGTACAGGTATGGCATCGATTTTTGAAACCCGGAGATAATTTTTAGGAACCGGGAGATGGAAAAAGATGCTTGGACACCCAGTACAGGTCATTCACCTTCAGCCTTTTTATATGAGGGTCCCAGACCCTCAACAGAAACAACAGCATGAAACACCACATATGCCATCCTTTTCAACAATCCAGTACAGGTATGGCATCGATTTTAGGAACCCGGAGATAATTTTTAGGAACCGGGAGATGGAAAAAGATGCTTGGACACCCACTACAGGTCATTCTCCTTCAGCCTTTTTATACGAGGGTCCAGGACCCTCAACAGAAACAACAGCATGAAACACCACATATGTCATCCTTTTGCACAATAGAGTACAGGTATGGCATCGATTTTAGAAACCCGTAGATAATTTTTAGGAACCGGGAGATCGAAAAAGATGCTTGGACACCCAGTACAGGTCATTCTCCTTCAACCTTTTTATACGAGGGTCCCAGACCCTCAACAGAAACAACAGCATGAAACACCACATATGCCATCCTTTTGAACAATCCAGTAAAGGTATGGCATCGATTTTAGGAACCCGGAGATAATTTTTAGGAACCGGGAGATGTAAAAAGATGCTTGGACACCCAGTACAGTTCGTTCTCCTTCAGCCTTTTTATACGAGGGTCCACCACCATCAACAGGCATAACAGCATGAAACACCACATATGCCATCCTTTTGCACAATAGAGTACAGGTATGGCATCGATTTTAGAAACCCCGAGATAACTTTTAGGAAACAGGAGATGGAAAAAGATGCTTGGACACCCAGTACAGGTCGTTCTCCTTCAGCCTTTTTAATCAAGGGTTTCAGACCCTCAACAGAAACAACAGCATGAAACACCACATATGCCATCCTTTTGAACAATCCAGTACAGGTATGGCATCGATTTTAGGAACCCGGAGATAATTTTTAGGAACCGGGAGATGGAAAAAGATGCTTGGACACCCAGTACTGGTTGTTATCCTTCAGCCTTTTTATACGAGGGTCCCGGACCCTCAACAGAAACAACAGCATGAAACACCACATATGCCATCCTTTTGCACAATAGAGTACAGGTATGGCATTGGTTTTTGGAATCCGGAGATAATTTTTAGGAACCGGGAGATGGAAAAAGATGCTTGGACACCCAGTACAGGTCGTTGTCCATCAGCCTTTTTATACGAGGGTCCCGGACCCTCAACAGAAACAACAGCATGAAACACCACATATGCCATACTTTTGAACAATCCAGTACAGGTATATTGATTTTAGGAACCCGGAGATAATTTTTAGGAACGGGAGATGGAAAAAGATGCTTGGACACCCAGTACAGTTCGTTCTCCTTCAGCCTTTTTATACGAGGGTCCCGGACCCTCAACAGAAACAACAGCATGAAACACCACATATGCCATCCTTTTGAACAATCCAGTACAGGTATGGCATCAATTTTAGGAACCTGGAGATAATTTTTAGGAACCGGCAGATGGAAAAAGATGCTTGGACACCCAGTACGACCCCAAACAGGCATGACAGCATGAAAGACCCCATATGCAATCACTTCCTTTTGCACAATCGAGTACAGGTATGGCATAATTTTTAGGAACCCGGAGATAATTTTTCGGAACCGGGAGATGGAAAAAGATGCTTGGTCGGTCCTCCTACTTCAAATTTGGGGCACTGCGCGTGCAATCTACTGTGCCACCAGATATGAGTGGTGTGTTAATGAGTACTATTCTTAACAGTTTCCTCACTGTTATGTGCCTTTTTTTTGCTTTGGGTTTTGTAGCCACAGTGCAGCACTAGAGGTCAGAAAAATTAGGCATGTCCAAATGCCTGAAAAGCAGCGGCCAGAAAAATTTATGTTTGTAAAAAAGTTAGAAAGTGCCTTAAAACCTTGCAGCTTGAACACTAGTTGTTGGCGGATAAGTCACGCAAGTCATCCGGCATTCGAAGATTAAATACAGCAGCGTGTGTACCATTTGTAGCCCAAAGCAGCTAATCTCATCATCAGGCCTTTTTTACTCAAATGTATCGCCCAATGTCAGTCCCTTCGGGGTCCATCCCTCATTCATTTTAATAAAGGTGAGATAATCAAGACTTTTTTGACCTAGGCGACTTCTCTTTTCAGTGACAAATCCTCCTGCTGCACTGAAGGTCCTTTCTGACAGAACACTTGAAGCGGGGCAGGCTCAGAAGTTCAATTGCAAATTGGGATAGCTCAGGCCACAGGTCAAGCCTGCACACCCAGTAGTCAAGGGGTCCATCGCTCCTCAGAGTGTCGAGATCCGCAGTTAATGCTAGGTAGTATGCTACCTGTCGGTTGAGTCTTTCTCTGAGGCTGGATCCCGAAGGGCTGTGGCGATGCATAGGAGTTAAAAAGGTCTGCATGTCCTCCATCAACAACACTTCTGGAAAGCATCCTGTCCTTGCCGCCATGGTCATTGGAGGAGGAGGAGGATTACTTTCATCTCTTCCCCTGTTAGATTCCCGTTGTGCTGTGACATCACCCTTATACGCTGTGTAAAGCATAGTTTTTAATTTATTTTTAAAATGCTTCATCCTTTCCGACTTGCGGGAATTTGGTAACATTTCAGGCACTTTATGCTTATACCGGGGGTCTAGTAGCGTGGACACCCAGTACAGGTCGTTCTCCTTCAGCTTTTTTATACAAGGGTCCCTCAAGAGGACGCATGAGCCTACAGGCATTGCGCATGAGCGTCCAGTAATTTGGCAAAAAAATCCCCATTTCCCCAGAGGCTGTCCTAGCAACTGGTCATACAAATACTCATTAAAAGCTTTTTCTTGTTAGAGCAGGCGGTTGAACATTAGGAGTGTTGAATTCCACCATGTCTGGCTGTCACAAATCAAGCGCCTCACTGGCAGGTTGTTTTGACGCTGGATATTGGACAAGTGCACCATGGCCGTGTAGGAATGACTGAAATGGCCACACACCTTCCTGGCCTGCTTCAGGACATCCTGTAAGCCTGGGTACTTATGTACAAAGCGTTGTACAATCAGATAAAACACATGTGCCATGCACGGCACATGTGTCAACTTGCCCAATTTCAATGCCACCACCAAATTACTTCCATTGTCAGAAACAACCTTGCCAATCTCCAGTTGGTGCAGAGTCAGCCACTGATCCACCTGTGCATTCAGGAGTGCTGGTGTGGTGTGACTCTCTGCTTTCAGGCAAGTCAACCCCAAGACGGCTTGACACTGCCGTATCCGGGATGTTGAATAGTACCTGGGGAGCTGGGGGGGTGCCATTGATGTGGAGCAAGACGCAGAAGCAGAAGAGGACTCAGCCGAGGAAGAGGTTATGGAAGAGGATGGAGTAGGAGGAGTAGAGGAGGTAGCAGCAGGCCTGCCTGCAAGTCGTGGCGGTTTCACCAACTCCTCTGCAGAGCCACGCATTCCATGCTTATCAGCCGTCAGCAGGTTTACCCAATTCGCAGTGTAGGTGATATACCTGCCCTGACCATGCTTTGCAGACCAGCTATCAGTGGTCATATGGACCCTTGCCCCAACGCTGTGTGCCAGACATGCCATTACTTCCTTTCGCACAATCGAGTACAGGTTTGGGATTGCCTTTTGTTAAAAGAAATTTTGGCTGGGTACCTTCCACTGCGGTGTCCCAATAGATACAAATTTTTTGATAGCCTCAGACTCCACCAGCTTGTATGGTAAAGGCTGGTGGGCTAAGAGTTCAGACAAGCCAGCTGTCAGACGCCGGGCAAGGGGGTGACTTTGGGAAATTGGCTTCTTACGCTCAAACATGTCCTTGACAGACACCTGACTGTGGGCAGATGACCAGGAACTTCTACGTAAGAGAGACTAAGTGGAGGATGGTTGAGAGGGGGTAAGGAGGACAGCAGTGGTTGACGTGGCTGAAGATGCTGGACCAGGAGGAGGAGGGCGGCTTTGAGTTTGTGTGCTGCTTCTACTCATGTGTTCTTCCCATCGGCGTTTGTGATGTGAGACCATGTGCCTTCGCAAAGCAGTTGTACCTAGGTGGGTGTTGGACTTCCCACGACTCAGTTTCTTTTGGCAAAGGTTGCAAATAGCATCACTGTTGTCAGAGGCAGACACCAAAAAAAAATGCCACACTGCTGAGCTCTGCGATGACGGCATTCTGGTGGTGGCAACAGCATGCATTGATTGGCGTGCGGGCTGGCTGACCCCAGCTGCCGATGCATGCTGTCTGACTGTGCCACTTTCTCCTTGCGACGACCTCCCCCTGCTTCCAACTCGTCTCCTCCTCTCTGTCTCCCCATCTGAACTTTCCCCCTCTTCTTCTTCTCTTCTAGTGGGCACCCACGTGACATCCACGGACACATCATCATCAACTGCTTCACTTGTATCTGACAAATCAACAAAGGAAGCAGCAGCAGGTACAATATCATCATCATCATCACACCGTACGTCCATGTCTGTAATGCTGCCTGACTGAGACATATCACTGTTATCTACATTCTCTGTCAATGATAGTTGCGCATCACTCATTTCTTCCAAATAATGTGGCAATAACTCCTCTGACAGATCAAGTGAAGCGGCTGTGGTGCTAGTGTTGGTGGTGGCGACAGGCGGGCGAGTGGCACTGGTCACTTAAGAGGTGCCCGAGGCTAAGCTGGAGGTGGATGGTGCGTCAAGGTTAGGACTAGGAGCGGAAGCTGTAGAAGATTGGGTGTCCTGTGTTAGCCATTCAACTAGGTTCTCCTCAGAACTTTTCACGTCCATGGCACCTGGCCTCTGAACACTGTGCATAGTTGTAGGGTCTAAGGGAATCACAGCACCACGACCACGACGGCACCTGTGGGGTGGCCTGCCTCTGCCTGTCATTTTTTTTAAAATGTAAACTTACACTACTATTAAACAAATTATGAGTGGTGGCACTGGGCAAATGGGCACAGTATACGCTGTGAGCCTGACACAAAAAAGCAGACTGTTGTTTCAAAGTCAAAAATGTTTATTTTTTAAATATTAAAAGTACTGTTACAACAAATATGAGTGGTGCCACTAACTTGGCAAGTGGGCCTGGCACACACGCTGGCAGGCAGACAACTTCAATTAGATTACTATAGTAGACTGATGTTTCACAGTCAAAAAAGTTTTTTTATTAAATATTTACAATACTGTTATAACAAATATGAGTGGTGGCACTAGTTGGCAAGTGGGCCAGGCACACACGCTGGCAGGCAGGCAACTGCAATTCAATTGCACTAGCAGACTGATGCTTCACAGTCAAAAAAGTGTTTATTTTAAATATTTACAATACTTTTATAACAAATATGATTGGTGGCACTAGTTGGCAAGTGGGCCTGGCACACACGCTGGCAGGCAGGCAACTGCAATACAATTGCACTAGCAGACTGATGATTCACAGTCAAAAAAGTTTTTATTTTAAATATTTACAATACTATTATAACAAATATGATTTGTGGCACTAGTTGGCAAGTGGGCCTGGCACACACGCTGGCAGGCAACTGCAATTCAATTGCACTAGCAGACTGATGATTCACAGTCAAAAAAGTTATTATTTTAAATATTTACACTACTGTTATAACAAATATGATTGGTGGCACTAGTTGGCAAGTTGGCCTGGCACACACACTGGCAGGCAGGCAACTTCAATTTGATTACACTAGCAGACTAATGTTTCACAGTCAAAAAAGTTTTTTTTTTAAATATTTACACTACTGTTATAACAAATATGATTGGTGGCACTAGTTGGCAAGTGGGCCTAGCACACACGCTGGGAGGAAGGCAACTGCAATTAGATTACACTAGCTGACTGATGTTTCACAGTCAAAAAAGTTTTTATTTTAAATATTTACAATACTGTTATAACAAATATGATTAGTGGCACTAGTTGGCAAGTGGGCCTGGCACACACGCTGGCAGGCAGGCAACTGCAATTCAATTGCACTAGCAGACTGATGATTCACAGTCAAAAAAGTTTTTATTTTAAATATTTACAATACTGTTATAACAAATATGATTGGTGGCACTAGTTGGCAAGTGGGCCTGGCACACACGCTGGCAGGCAGGCAACTGCAATTCAATTGCACTAGCAGACTGATGATTCACAGTCAAAAAAGTTTTTATTTTAAATATTTACAAAACTGTTATAACAAATATGATTGGTGGCACTAGTTGGCAAGTGGGCCTGGCACACACGCTGGCAGGCAGGCAAATTCAATTAGATTACACTAGCAGACTGATGTTTCACAGTCAAAAAATATATTTTTTTAATATTTACACTACTGTTATAACAAATATGATTGGTGGCACTAGTTGGCAAGTGGGCCTGGCACACATGCTGGGAGGAAGGCAACTGCAATTAGATTACACTAGCTGACTGATGTTTCACAGTCAAAAAAGTTTTTTTTTTTAAATATTTAAACTACTGTTATAACAAATCTGATTGGTGGCACTAGTTGGCAAGTGGGCCTGGCACACACGCTGGCAGGCAGGCAACTGCAATTCAATTGCACTAGCAGACTGATGATTCACAGTCAAAAAAGTTTTTACTTTCAATATTTACAATACTGTTATAACAAATATGATTGGTGGCACTAGTTGGCAAGTGCGCCTGGCACACATGCTGGCAGGCAGGAAACTGCAATTCAATTGCACTAGCAGACTGATGAATCACAGTCAAAAAAGTTTTTATTTTAAATATTTACACTACTGTTATAAGAAATATGATTCGTGGCACTAGTTGGAAAGTGGGTCTGGCACACACGCTGGCAGACAGGCAACTGCAATTAAATAACACTAGCAGACTGATGTAAAAGTTTTTTTTTAAAAAAGTTACAATAATGTTACAACAGATAGGAGTGGTGGCACTGAAGATGGAAGTAGGCACAGTATGTGCTGGCAGCCTGACACACAGATATACACAAAAAACACTAGAAGAGGACTGATGTAAAAAATTAACACTAATGTTACACCAGATATAAGTGGTGGAAAACAGAGCTATTAATCACAGTATATGATGTGGGCCTGACACACAGGCCTGATGGAAAATGAAATTAGATTACACTAGCAAAATGATGTAAAAGTTTTTGTTTTTTTTAAATTTACACTAATGTTAACCAGATATCAGTGGTGGCACAGAAGAATTATTCACAGTATATGATGTGGGCCTGACACACAGGCCTGATAGAAAATAAAATTAGATTACACTAGCAAAATGATGTAAAAGTTTTTTTTTTTAATTTTACACTAATGTTACACCAGATATCAGTGGTGGCGCAGAGCAATTAATCACAGTATATGATGTGAGCCTGACACACAGGCCTGATAGAAAATGAAATTAGATTACACTAGCAAAATGATGTAAAAGTTTTTTTTTTTTTTAATTTTACACTAATGTTACACCAGATATCAGTGGTGGCGCAGAGCAATTAATCACAGTATATGATGTGAGCCTGACACACAGGCCTGATAGAAAATGAAATTAGATTACACTAGCAAAATGATGTAAAAGTTTTTTTTTCTAATTTTACACTAATGTTACACCAGATATCAGTGGTTGTACAGAGCAATTAATCACAGTATATGATGTGGGCCTGACACACAGGCCTGATAGAAAATGAAATTAGATTACACTAGCAAAATGATGTAAAAGTTTTTTTTTTTTTTAATTTTACACTAATGTTACACCAGATATCAGTGGTGGCGCAGAGCAATTAATCACAGTATATGATGTGAGCCTGACACACAGGCCTGATAGAAAATGAAATTAGATTACACTAGCAAAATGATGTAAAAGTTTTTTTTTCTAATTTTACACTAATGTTACACCAGATATCAGTGGTTGTACAGAGCAATTAATCACAGTATATGATGTGGGCCTGACACACAGGCCTGATAGAAAATGAAATTAGATTACACTAGCAAAATGATGTAAAAGTTTTTTTTTTTTTTAATTTTACACTAATGTTACACCAGATATCAGTGGTTGCACAGAGCAATTAATCACAGTATATGATGTGGGCCTGACACACAGGCCTGATAGAAAATTAAATTAGATTACACTAGCAAAACAATGTAAAAGTTTTTTTAAAAAATTTACACTAATGATTGTTAAGCAGATATCAGTGGTGGCACAGAGCAATTAACCACAGTATATGCTGTGAGCCTGACACACAGGCCTGATAGAAAATGAAATTAGATTACACTAGCAAAATGATGTAAAAGTTTTTTTTTTATTTTACACTAATGTTACACCAGATATCAGTGGTGGCACAGAGCAATTAATCCCAGTATATGATGTGGGCCTGACACACAGGCCTGATAGAAAATGAAATTAGATTACACTAGCAAAATGATGTAAAAGTTTTTTTTAAAAATTTACACTAATGTTAAGCAGATATCAGTGGTGGCACTAATCACAGTATATGCTGTGAGCCTCACACACAGGCTGACAGCCAGGCAAATGCAAATAAAATTACAACTTAAAAAAAGGGCTTTTTGGGCTGAAGTTCTAGCCCTAAAAAGCGCTTTTTGGGGTGCTGTCCTTACAGCAGAGATTAGATGAGTCCTTCAGGACTGTAGTGGACACTAAATACACTAGCCTAGCTATCTATTTCCCTATACAATCAGCAGCAGCAGCAATGTCCCTCCTCTCACTAAGAATGCAGGATCGTAATGAATCTAAAATGGCTGCTGCCCAGGAGCTGGGAGGGTCTGTGAGGGAGTGTCTGCTGCTGATTGGCTCAAATGTGTCTGCAGGCTGTGAGATATAGAGTCAAAGTTTCCTCAATGATGACGAATAGGGGGCGGATCGAACATTGCATATGTTCGCCCGCCGCGACGAACGTGAACAAGCTAAGATCGCCGGAACTGTTCTCCGGCGGACAGTTCGCGACTTTACTAATGAAGACTTCTGCCGGTCTGTATGTCCTCTTCTGGACCATCGGATGAAGACTTCTGCCCAGATCGGATGACCACTTGTGCCCGGCTGGGTGAAGACGGCTCAAGGTAGGGTGATCTTCAATGGGGTAGTGTTAGGTTTTTTTAAGGGGGTATTGGTGGGTGTTAGAGTAGGTGTGTGTGGGTGGTGGGTTGTAATGTTGGGAGGGTTATTGAATTTTTTTCTACAGGTAAAAGAGCTGATTACTTTGGGGCAATGCCCAACAAAAAGCCCTTTTAAGGGCTATTTGTAATTTAGTATAGGGTAGGGCATTGTATTATTTTGGGGGGCTTTTTTATTTTATTAAGGGGCTTAGATTAGGTGTAATTAGTTTAAACTTCTTGTAATTTTTTTTATTTTCTGTAATTTAGAGTTGTTTTTTTTGTACTTTAGTTATTTTTAGTTAATTTTATTTAATGTTAGGTAATTGTAGTTAATTAATTTAATTTATTTAATGATAGTGTAGTGTTAGGTGTAATTGTAACTTAGGTTAGGATTTATTTTACAGGTAATTTTGTTAATAACTATTTAATAACTATTCTAACTAGCTAAAATAAATACAAAGTTACCTGTAAAATAAAAATAAAGCCTAAAATAGCTACAATGTAATTATTAATTATATTGCAGCTATCTTAGGGTTTATTTTATAGGTAAGTATTTAGTTTTAAATAGGATTCATTTATTTAATTATAAGAATATTTATTTATATTAATTTAAATAATATTTAAGTTAGGGGGTGTTAGGGTTAGACTTAGGTTTAGGGGTTAATTCATTTAATATATTTGTGGCGGTGTAGGGGGGTAGATTAGGGGTTAATCAATGTACTGTAGGTGGCGGCAGTGTGGAGGGGGGGCAGGATAGGGGTTAATAAATGTAATGTAGGTGGCGGAGGGCTCCGGGTGCGGCGGTTTAGGGGTTAAACATTTAATTTATTTGCGGCGGGGTCCCGGATCGGCAGGATAGGGGTTAATAACTTTATGTAGGTGGCGGCGGTATAGGGGATGGCAGATTAGGCGTTTAATAGGTATAATGTAGGTGGCGGCGGGGTCCGGGAGCGGCGGTTTACTGGTTCATATATTTATTATAGTGGCGGCGGGGTCCGGGAGCGGCGGTTTAGGGGTTCATATATTTATTAAAGTGGCGGCGGGGTCCGGGAGCGGCAGTTTAGGGGTTAATAAGTTTATTATTGTTGCGGCGGAGTCCGGGAGTGGCAGTTTAGGGGTTAATAAGTTTATTTAGGTGCGGGGGGCTCCGGGAGCGGCGGTTTAGGGGGTAAAACTGTATAGTATAGTGTGGGTGCCTAGTGACAGGCTAGCAAGAAAGCTGCGAATAAGCCGATGAGCAGCGAGATAGATGACTGTCAATTAACAACAGTGTGCTGCTCATCGCACCGTACTTGGTGCGCGGCTTTTTGACAGCTTTCTTAATAAATTTGGCGAACCTATTCAGGTCCGCGGCGGCGATGTTAGGTGAGCTTAGGCAAGCGTATTGGGGCCGGCGAATGCAGGTAAGTAGACACGTTGATAACTAGAGGCCAAGCTCTTTATTCCAAGCCTAATGCAAAATTAAAAATGAACAACATTATCTCCCAACCCTTTCCAATATACAATGGCACCGTCAAGGATTTCCTTTATCCCCTTTACTCCTTGCTATCACCATCAAAATTTTAGCTGTACAGATAAGGAATAATATAGATATTAAGGGGTTTGAGTTCGGAAAATATAACACAAAAGTGTCTTCTCTTCACAGATGGCATTATCTTCACTCTGAAATCTATACCTGCTTTGATTAGAACTTTAGAAGATTATAAACAGATCTCTAATTTCTCAATAAACATGGAGAAATCGGGGCTCATACCTATTAATATTAAGACAAGTGAATTAGAGTATATTACCCATAACAAAATCTTCCCTGTCACCAAAATGATTAAATATCTGGGAATAAATATCACAAAAGCCCCACAAGGTTCGTTTTTTGCTAACTACACTAAACTTCAGTTAGATTCATATAAATTATTGGAGGCTTAGCACAAACAAGGCCATTTATCGTGGATGGGTCGCATAAACTTTATCAAAATGATGATTATCCCAAATTATTTATATTTGTTTCAAACACTCCCTATATCACTTCCTTGTCATTACCTACTAAACCAGCAAAAAAAAACATAGAGTCATTTATTTGGTCATATAAAAAAACCTAGAATTAACCGACAGATATTATACTTAGGTAAGGAAGATGGTGGTCTAAATATCCCTAATTTACAGCTAGATTACAAGTTTTGAACGCTATGGGGATTTTAGCGACCTCCACAAAAACGGCGTTATTTCACCTCCCTATAGCGCTGCTATTATAAGTTTTTAAAAAGCAGGCTTCTGCAGGCGATATGGTTGCGTTGAGCTCCATACTGCCCCGAAAACAAGCGCTGTTTTGACGTGCTCATGCACGATTTCCCCATAGACATCAATGGGGAGAGCCGGCAAAAAAAAAGCCTAACACCTGTGATCACGGAAACAAAAGCTCCGTAACACAGCCCCATTGATGTCTATGGGGAAATAAAAAGTTATGTTTAAACCTAACACCCTAAAATAAACCCTGAGTCTAAACACCCCTAACCTGCTGCCCTTAACATCGCCGCCACCTACATACAGTTATTACTCCTAATCTGCTGCCCCTAACAATGCCGCCTCCTACATACAGTTATTAACCCCTAATCTGCTGCCCCTAACATTGCCACCACCTAAATACACTTATCGCCACCACCTACATTACACTTATTAACCCCTAATCTGCCGCCCCCAATGTCGCCGCCACTATACTAAAGTTATTAACCCCTAAACCTCTGGCCTCCAACATTACTAACACTAAATAAATATATTAAACCCTAAACCTAACCCTAACATAACCCTCACCCTAAGCATAACCCTAACCCTAATGTAACCCCAAGCCTAAGTCTAACCCTAACCCTTACACCCCCTAACTTAAATATAATCAAAATAAAGCTAAATAAACCTTACAATTATTACCTAAATAATTCCTATTTAAAAATAAATACATACTTACCTGTAAAATAAAACCTAAGCTAGCTACAATATTACTAATAGTTATATTGTATCTATCTTAGTTTTTTTTTTTATTTCACAGGTAAGTTTGTATTTATTTTAACTAGGTAGACTAGTTAGTAAATAGTTATTAACTATTTAATGGTAGATAGTCCTGTAGGAGACAGAAACAAAGAGGCGCAAAACAGGACAGTACCATCTAGTAACACAACAGCACAGCACAACAGAAGAGTCTCCCCCTATATTGTTCTACTCACAAGAGCAGCGGCACAACCGGAGTGCCGATCACAGCAAGTCGGGACTATAGCGAGTCACCTGACAGATACGCCAAACATAGGAAGTGAGGACTCAGGAATGTCAGGATGTCAGACGGCCCGCACGATCCACTACAAAATCAGCAGTCTGCCAAAGAGGTGTGGTATAACACCGGTCCCGGATTGGTGATTACGACGTGGTCAAAGCAGGACAGCACATGCAGGATATAGTGAATAATATCAAATGACAGAGCAAGAAGGTAGTAGATTAAGCGACTATTTATTAAAAGTCCATTAAAATCAAAAATGCGTTTCTCCGCTAATAACTAGCCATTTCTTCAGGCTGATGAAACGGCTAGTTATTAGCTGAGAAATGCGTTGCTGATTTTAATGGACTTTTAATAAATAGTCTCTTAATTTACTTTTAATAAATAGTCTCTAATCTGTCATTTGATATTATTCACTATATCCTGCATGTCCTGTCCTGCTTTGACCATGTCATAATCACCAATCTGGGACCGGTGTTATACCACACCTCTTTGGCAGACTGCTGATTTTGGAGTGGATTGTGCAGGCCGTCTGACATCCTGGGTCCTCACTTCCTACGTTTGGCGTGTCTGTCGGGCTACTCGCTATAGTCTCGAGTTGCTTTATTTGGCACTCTGGTTGTGCCGCTGCTCTTGTGAGAATAACAATATAGGGGGAGACTCTTCTGTTGTGCTGTGCTGTTGTGTTACTAGACGGTACTGTCCTATTTTGCGCCTCTTTGTTTCTGTCTCCTACAGGACTATCTACCATATCTGCTTCTATCAAGAGTGCTGCCGTCATCTGGGGATTCGTTTGTAGCTCCATACTAAGCACACCTTTCTAGGGTCCACTGCTCTAGTATTCTCCATTAACTATTTAATAACTACCTAGTTAAAATAAATACAAAGTTACCTGTAAAATAAAACCTAATCTGCCTTACACTAAAAACTAACATTACAATAAAATAAAATAAATTAAATTATTAAAATATAATTTTCTAAATTACAAAAAAAACAACAATAAATTACAAAAAATAAAAAACAAAATTATCAAAAATTAAAAACGAATTACTCCTAATCTAATGGCCCTATCAAAATAAAAAAGCCCCCCCCCCAAAAAAAACAAAAAACCCTAGCCTACAATACACTACTAATGGCCCTTAAAAGGGCCTTTTGCTGGGCATTGCCCCAAAGATAAAAGCTCTTTTACATTGCAATAAAAATACAAACAACCCCCCCAACATTAAAACCCACCACCCACCCAACCAAACCCCCCAAATAAAAACCTATGTAAATAAACCTAAGCTAAACATTGCTCTGAAAAGGGCATTTGGATGGGCATTGCCCTTAAAAGGGCATTTAGTTCTTTTACGAAATGCCCAAAACCCTAACCTAAAAAAACCCCACCCAAAAAACCCTTAAAAAACCTATCACTAACCCCCGACAATCCACTTACAGTTATCGAAGTCCAGACATCCATCCTCATCCAGCCGGCAAATCCTCATCCAAGCGGCAAGTCTTTATCCAGGAGGCCTCTTAGATCTTCAATCATCCGGCGAAGTTCTCATCCAAGCGGAAAGAAGTCTTCATCCAGACAGCATCTTCTATCTTCATCCAGCGCGGAGTGGGTCCATCTTCAAGACATCCGGCGCGGAGCATCCTCTTCTTACGGTCCCTAATGTAAACTGAAGGTTCCCTTTAAGTGACATCATCCAAGAACTTTCATCCTATTGGCTGAATCCAAGACAATTTGGAATATGAACTCCACTGCCATTTTACTGATGAGGAATGGAAATGTAGTTTTCAAATGACACACCACTCATCTATATCACTTGCCATAATCAAGCTTAATTACACGATTATCTCAAGGTGGTATCTCACACCTCAAAAGATATAAAACATCTTTCCAGGGGCCACCTCAAGTTGCTGGAGAAGGTGTGGGGATATAGGCACCCATTCACATATTTGGTGGTTCTGCCCGAAACTCAGAACATACTGGGCCCAAATAGAAAAGTTTGTAAATCAAACTTTGGACACCAATATCTCCTTTACCTTGGACTTTATTCTGCTTAACCAAACCCCACAGTTAGGATGTATATATCGTATGAAACTAATGCATATGATGATATCTAGTGCCAAAAGGCTAGTTCCATGGTTATGGAAACAACAACCTGCCACTTTTCAACAATGGATTTCAGAAATGCACCACACCCTTTCACTAGAAAAAATGCATTTCTGCTATATTGGAAAACTGGATTTTATTCTAGATATCATGTTCATCTTGGAACAGAGATCACAAACATGATAGACACCATCTACATTAAAACACTGTCCCACTATTAAGCTGTACTATAAATTAGGAAGTAAAGTATAAAGTGTGTTGTTTATCCTAGTTTATGAAGTATTATATTTGGCTGTTAAATATGAACAGTATACTTTGGATATATAGGAATTCATCCCCTTCCTTTTCCCTATCCCCTATTTCCTAGTCATGAAAAATGGTTGATAGATTTGTACACCATGTTAAATTGAGATCATATGTTTCAAGTCTCATTGTACATCTATGATACCTATTTTACTGTAAGTTTAATTTTCAACCTTAATAAAAATTATATAAACAAAAATATATATATCCTCACACTGAAGAACAGACAAGATAAAGAACTGAACACTTCAAATAGCAAAGGCCTTTAGATCATATTATGACAAACTATATAACATAAATGCAAACCCAGGTACACAGAAACACTATAGAGAGATTCAAACTTATTACGGATTACCTACATAACTTAATCCTCCCTGTAAAAATGCCAGATCAGAAACACAACCTCAATAAACCTATAACATACAATAAAATTAATGAGGAAATTAAACAATTTCAGGCAAATAAAGCTCCAAGCTCAGACGGCTTTACTAATTTTTACGATAAAAATGATAAAGATCCCTTAGTGCCCCATATGCTATCACTGTTCAACTCCATAACTGATGAATTCTCTTTTACTGAATCAGCATTGGAAGCTCACCTAGTGGTCCTCCCAAAACCAGGCAAACCTCCTGACAGAAGAAAACATTTTTGCCTAATTTCCTTGTTAAATTCTGACCTAAAAATCGATGAAAAAATCCTAGCAGACAGACTTAGTTCAGCTACCTTTCTTAATAAACAATGACCAGGTGGGCTTCATCAAAGCTAGAGAGGCTAAAGACAACACTGTTAGGGTCACACACCTTATAATCTATATACAATCACAAGGAATCCCAACAATAATAGTTTCAACAGACGTAGAGAAAGCGTTTGACCACGTCTCTTTGCTATTGCTACGCGAAACGTTAAATACATTTACATGATACACTTCTCCATCAGCTAAAGTTAGAGTGAATGGGATACTCTCAGCTTCATTTCGCACATCGAACAGCACCATATAAAAGTGCCCTTTTTCACCTCTCCTTTTCGCATGTGTAGTGGAAGCTCTAGCAACCACAGTAAGAACAAACAATGATATCACTGGAATATCAATCCAAGATACAAATTATAAACTCCTCCTTTATGCGGGTGATGTCCTATTTTTCTTGACAAACCCATCAGAATCCACCCCCCATTATTAAAAGAACTAGACACATTTTTAAAAGTCTCTAATTTCCTTGTAAACAAATCCAAGTCAGAAATGATAGCCCTGCACTGCAATATACATCTTCTAAATCAAATTACAAACCTATGCCCCTTTCAGCTACAAGATTCACAACTGAAATATCTTGGCATTTACTTAGCCCCCACAACACAAGAGATGTTTACAGCTAACTATATGACCCTACAAAAAACATTAATTACCGACATGTGCACATGGAGGTCAAAGGTCTTAACATGGTTATGTAAAATTTAATACTGTTAAGATGAACATCCTTTCACACATACTGTACTTACTCCAAACACTCCCCATTCCCCTACCTCTGAACTTCCTATCAACTCTGCAAGATAGAGTGTTTGAATTTATATGGAACAGGCGTAAAGCTAGAATTAATAAAAAAAATGTATGTGCATGCCTATTAAAAAGGGAGGATTAGGGGGGCGGGGCTACCTGCCGACTAGAGCAGTCGCACAAAATCAGAGCTCTGCAGAAAAAAAGATGAAAAAGTGTTTAAAATAATAAAGAAGGAGTCAAGATTTTGTGGCTACCAAAACAAGAAGCAAGGCAGCATGGTTCGTTGGCAAGAGGAGGCTCGCGATCACCTAATAAAAAACTTTTTTTTCCCCCTACACATTGTCTACCACTGCATGCAGAAAGAGAGCGGCCATCTTTGGGCCACATGGCGCTTTGAATAAGCTATGCAGACATAGAGTGCCAAGGTGAAGCAGAGCCGCGGTACTTAGTCTGTTAAAGGGCTTAGCTTCTGGATGCCACGAGAAAAGTACTTTACTCCCTAACAAGTGGAAACATTAGTGACTTATCGTCATAACTTTGCCTGGTGGGGGACTGGTTTTGCGGCAATCTATACTGCCATACTCCACACTTAAGCTGCTGTATATTAGGGCAAAGCATCCCTTACAACATCCTTTTGGAAATGGAGATTTGCATAGCCATGCAGAATCTCTTGAAGGAGCAGGAGCTAATGATGGCTGCCAGATGCCATCGGCTCCAAACTCTTATGGAATCTGTGAATACAAAAAAAGCTGCTCCTGAAAATTTCCTATACGAGGACACTGACACTGTGGAGCTGCCGCAACATAATTTAAAGATGGGTGAGCGGTTCCACACAACGGGGGTCTCGGTTTCTCCACTATTAAAAGAATGCATATCTCTGGAGCGCCGGAACCTGTCTGGGGGACTGATTGGACAGTTGGACATGTTTGATCAGAATGGGTCACTGGTAATTTCACAAGGCTCAGGATTAAAGACAGAGACACTTCAAGTTGGTCTCATAGACCATGTCCCATCTCTCCATTTACCAAATGCCCCTGGATTAAGTGCTTCTCTTACCCGAGATAGTTTGGTAGTGGTGATGCTGTCAGATTATCTAAACACTTGGAATCAACAGGTGGATACTCCAGGGTTGCTTAAACTACACAATGTGGAGTATTGGGCACGGAGGATGACTGTCACTTTGCTTGACCTACAGCGGAACTGTCCCCATAGATCTGGTGTAGGGTAAATACGCTTTTAGTGATGTGCCCTACTATTGAGCGCTATAATCACACAACCTAATGACGGCCTGACAGCCTGAAATACTTGCTCTGTGACTTATGGAAGTGGTTTGTTTGTTTGCCTGTTTTTATTTTAGTCATTATTGGCTCCTCGTTACAAATTTAAGCCTTATTTTTCTGCTGTTTGCCATTCTGGTGCCCCACAATTTTCTCATCACGGCACAATCATTTACAGTCTGGTTACTTTATTTTTCACTGTAGTGCTTGGGAGGCTGTGCAAGGCAGGGGTAGACTTTTATCTTGTAATATTATGCTGTTCTAGTACCTGTTTAAATATGCACCTCTTATTCAGTATTGCATCCTGTGTGTTATAGATGAAGGTTAGGGGGTAAATTAATAGTGTTTTGTTTCTAAATGTATGACACTCTCTGGTGTGCCACAAAGCTGCTCTTCTAATGTCAGCGGCCGGGACAGCAGCTATGAGTGGGCTTATTTATTATAGCGCCTGTTAATGAGAGCGGAGTTATAGGTATGTGTTGTGCCCTTCGAACCTTCTTGTACATTGCAACACTGGGGGCTCCAGACTGTAGAGAAATTTGACAGGCGATCTAGATTAGGATGTTTAATCCCTATAGACATTGTATTGACTCCTGCCTCTGCGGGACTTACTAGTACTCTTTGTGACCGAGGCCTCCTCAGCCATTCAAATATCCTACATATGCTGTGCAAACACAGCCGCACATATAGATCTCTCAAGTAACTTTGAGCTGCAGTATATCCCAGATAAGGCATAAATGTCATTCTTTAGGTAACTATCTGGGCCACAGTCACTTTGAAGCTTAGTTTGGGAGTCCCTTCTGACTAGAATAGTTTCCCTATTCTAGAACTATATTTATGCAGAAAATGGACATGGAATGACTGGTTCATCTTTATCTTTTTGACTATTTATAGAAACACTGCTTGTCCCGCTAAACAACTAACAGATAGGAAAACATTGGTTCTAAGGTATTGCCACTCGTCCTGTTTAGGCAAATAACAGACAAAACTGTATTGGGTTTTGCTGTATGTGTTTCTCGCATGTGAATTCCATAGGGAGAGTATTTGTTTATTTATTGACTTAGTTCGATATAATTCTGACCCTGAACTTCCTTATGCTGCCCATAGGTAATAATGGTTTTCAATATTTCTAGAAACTCTGAAGTGGCCTATGGAATCTAAATATTCCCACTTATGAGAGTGGTATCAAAAGTAGTTAGCAGTTGATACATGTAGCATAGGTTACATAATCTTTGATACTCAGATTTAAACGGGCAGGGCATTATACATCTTATCCTATATGCATAGAATAATCTCCCTATTTTAGAAATATAGTTCTGCAAAAAATGGACATGGAATGACTGGCTCAATAATCCTTGATACTCAGATTTAAACTGGCAGGGCATTATACACCTCTTCTTATATGCAACACAACAAAAGCTGGTGGTAGGGTAAAGGGCTTTCCCAATTATTCATCCTTTAAAGGAGCTGACTTAGAATGTGCCATTTAGTTGGCTCTCATTTGTAGTTTAGCTTAAAATGTCCCTTTATTTATTATATTGCGGCATACGCTGAGAAAGGCCCTCCCCTATATAATTTAACAAATGAGTTAGCAACGCTTGCCAGATTTTAGTGATCTAGAAAGGGTGACGTCTATCGTAACATCAAGCTATTGCCCTGCTAGGTACCCCCCCACCCTTACTTGGGCCTATTGCAGTTAGGGGTAATTAAAACCCTCCGCAATCCCAGGCAGAATTAAGAAGTCTCTGCCCTATCTTGAGTGTTAACTGTTCTGTTTCACTCGGGACAAAACTGGTTTTAACTGTTGCTATTATAGAAGATAATTATAGGTCGAAGAAGAACCTAAGTTGTTGTCATTATATATAACCTACTATGCTCTGTAAGTAGCTACCTAATGCCCAGGAGAGGCCTTTATATAGTAAGGAGGTCAGAATAAAGAACATTTTATTTAATCCCTCGCACTGTGTACAGGGGTAACGTGAGGTCCAAGAGTGGGCTACGCTATCTTAGAGGGCAAAACATGAGGTTTGTGAGTTTTCACCTAATATCTTAATTATCTTATCTATTTGTGCTCTATTGTGTAAAAGAACTTCTTGATTTTGATTGTTAGTATGACATTAAATGCTGTATGTACTTGTTTACAGATGTATAATCTTTAGCTTGTTTGTAGATATCTGTATTGTACTATGCAAATTTGGTGCTTGTTGCTTTTTGTATTGTTCAAACGTCAATAAAAAATATTTAAAAAAAAATAAAAAATAAAGGGAGGATTAGGGGTGCCCAACTTTATAAAATACAGGCAGGCGGTTTTCATGCAGAGGATTGTGGACTAGTTTGTTAACTTTCAGCACAAAGTGTGGGTAACATTGGAACATGTTATATCTGAGAAACTACATTTAGGATCACTATGCCGGCAATGATGTACTACATTACCACAAACCATTACACAAAATGCCATTATCTTGGAAACTTTAAAAAATGGGCTAAAATATTGGTAGAATACCCTCACACATTCTCAAAGTTTTCACCATTAACCCCACTGACAGAAAATGAGGAATATACCCAGACGTTACATCACCAACACGCATTGATTATCTTCCATTTAGGTCATGAAAATAAACTATATTCCTCAAATGAACTAATAGAAAAAGCCTTTACAGTGTTAAAAAATTGGTTTATACTGCACCAATGTCATTAATACATCCAGAAACATAATGATAGAAGAAACTTATTACGTCCAATGACCCCCTTTGAGTCACTTTGTAAGTCAACGACCACCGTCAGAAAAACCCTTACTCTAACCTATTCATTGCTACAAACAACCACACATGGCCATGTCCCATATTATTTCAATAGATGGAATAAGGAACTCAATCTAGAGATGACACATACTGATATGACCCGCATATTTTCAAACTTAACCTAGGTATCGGCATCTAGTAAAGTTAATAGAAACTAAGCTAAAAATTATTCAGAGGTGGTACCTTACTCCCTCCAGAATTCATAAACTGTTTCCTTCGTCTAGTGATAAATGTTGGACATATTGGAATCCACCAGGAAATAGGGCTCACATATGGTGGAAGTATCCTGCTCTGAGCACTGCATGGGAAGCTATTTCTAAAGCGACATCAGAAATGTTGGAGATAACACTCCCTGTAGATACTATTATTCATAGCTAGTAACAGTATGAAAGTCATTACTGCTAAAAATTGGAAGAGAAAGGAGATCCCCACACTGGTACAGTGGCACAGCAAATTTTACCACTTCTCTAGAGTTAGAAGAATACGGATATATTAAACATAAGAGAGGAAACATATACATACAAATGAAGGCAACATAGGAAGCATATGGAAACTCAGGGGATCACCAATAGCGGTAAGATATCTGTAGGAATAGAACACATTAGGTGAGAGGTGTATGAGTCCCAAACAAATGATACTCTTACTATGTTTTCAAGTCCTTGTTTTTATTGTCCTTGTTTTATATAAGTAAAACAAATAGCTGAATTTATGGCTATGTACATTAACAGGATTATGTAACAGAAAGCTCTTAATAATAATTTTATTCGGAGGGGGCGGAGCCTGACTGAGCTTAGAAATGGACGTGTGATCTCTGAGCTCCGAGCTGAAAGAAATAAAAAGTCAGCAATACAGATTTATTCTAAGACTGGACTGTCTCAAAATATAGTGTGAGGTGTTTGGACATTGGGGCTACAATCCGAACGGACATTGAGAGTGGCTATGCTATGAGTGGCTATGAGGTCTCCTACATGCGCTGTATATTCGCCCTGAAAAGAAGCTAGCCCATACAGTAACAATAGCACACTGAGCAAGCGCCACTCACAATATCGTAGCCCGATATTACAGATGGATGGAAGCCGGCTGTGAGGTGCATCGAGGAATAGCAGACACAACAGCTGCGTGTGGGCATGCTGCTTGGACCGGCCCGATCCCATAACGCCACACAGGTAGGCCGCATCCATGAGTACCACACACAGGCCTGGTGACCTCACTCACTATAATGTATTTAATGGCTGGAGAGAGGGGCCATTCTGCTGGGACATTTTTTATTCTTAAGTAATATAAAATAAACAGCAATAAAGCAAGACAGAGAGTAGAGATAGCGTTTTTTCTCTCCTATATTTTCTGAAGAGGATAGGTAAGACATAGAGACATTAAATAAGCCCACATAAGGCATAACATTATGAAGTCGCAATAGAATATGAGGGTGTAATTTTACATAATATGAAAAAGAACTGAGGCTAATACTAATCATACAGATGCTGTGAAGGGATTACATTAAAATGCCATAAGGTCACAGGAGTAAGCTGTGAACTGATAACTAGACATGTGCGATTCGTTTCGGATCGATTCGGAAATTCGGCTGAATTCGTAAAATTTGGGATTCGGATCTTAATTTCCGAATTAAAATACTGCCGAATCTTCCGAATAAATCCGAATTAGTTCGGATTTATTCGGTAAATTCGGCTGGCCATGGATTACACTAGTATTGTACAGTATATTAGGTTATATCACTCTGCTATGGGTTACACCTAATATACTGTACATAATACTAGTCTAATCCCACCTAACACTTACCGAAATTCCAAATTTCTGAACCGAACCGAATCGAACCGAATCCAGCCGAATTTCTTCTAATCCGAATAAATCCGAAACAAATCCGAAACGAATCGATTCAAATTTCTCCGAATTCGAATCGGTCCGAACCGAAATTCGAAAAATTCCGAATCGATCTGAACCGAACCTAATTTTTTCGCCACGCACATATCTACTGATAACTGCAGCACAACCCTTTCTATATGTGCTCACACTGCAAAAAATAAGGGATACTGGAAGACATCTGTGCTACTTTACTATAATAATACTACCAGACATCACAACTTCCTTCAACTAATCTGGGACACTATTCACTTGTGCAGCAGAGTTTACATGCAATAGTGGGATACCACTCCCAGTTGGAGGGTCCTTCATAATTTGATATAATTCCTCTGCGCTACACTTGTCACACCTCCTATATTTGACAACAGGCAGTTATTATGTCAACCAGAAAACCTGTTAAGGGAGATAAGACAAATAAACCCTCAAACGTGAGCACCTTTTTCAAGCCTTCACGTCACACCAAACCATTAGAGCCAGCGACAGTGGAAACTGAAGGAGACTCAGACACAGAAACAGCTCCTCTTTCCCATAATGAGACAACCCCAGTAACAAAAGCAGACCTCAAAGATCTTGTTTCAAAACAGGACATAGCAGCAAATTTTGAAAAATTATGGGAAAAAATAGACTCTATGCATACTGCTGTCACATCTAGCCTTACTGACATACGGACCGATATAGCGGACCTAGGAGGTAGATTGGAGGAACACAGAGACACAGTAGCAGACAAACTGGAGGCTTCTTCTCAGGCTTTACAATCACAACAACAAACCATCAATAACTTACAAGACAAAGTCGACGACCTAGAAAATAGGTCCCGCAGAAACAATATTAGGCTAAAGGGGGTCCCGGAAACCATTGCTAACCCCTTCGCCCTACATGTCCTCAAAGATAACAAAACCTTCACAGTTCATGAAATAGAAGATATTTCTCCCACCTGCAAGCTACTGGGGCTGGAAACCACGCTCATACCAACTGAAGACCAACCACAACCAGGTACTCCCGGACAATCAAGATGGACAAAAGTAAATCGCAAACGAATTAAGAAATTATAAAATTACGATGGTTGAGAAGTTATCTTTTCTTTCTTGCGACATCATTTGGGGTTTGAAGCCCCCCACCAGAGTCAGTATTTGGCGGTCTACAACACCAGGTACCCTTTGACGGGTGTACCCATTTGGAAAATTTGGCTCTACAACCTCTGAGAAGGGACAAAGTTAATAGTTTACCTCCTCCAGTACGATGGAGAAAGTTGAAAATAGTTAATTCCTGTTTAGAATTCATGTTCAGCTAAATCAGATTAGTTTATAAGCTGCTGACACTTTAGTTTATTGTATAACCTTTGTTATTATTCAGCTCCAACCTCTTACCCTGTATTGTTATTAGTAATAACGTACATTTACCTACCAGTTAGGTGTAAACTCTGTTGTTATGTATTTTGTTTTTCATGTTTTTTTTTTTTTATTACTTTTTTATTAACATTTTTTATTCTCCTTAAGGATGCCGGGACTGTTCTTCCCCCCAGGTCAGCACAATGCATTAATTTCCTCTTGGTGGAATCTCTCATCCTCCCAGGGTCGTATGTATTAAAAGTTTATATTTCTGTTCTAGCAAGGATTGTACACCACACAACACCAACTTCATGATTCCAAAAATACACCTTATATCTCATAATGTGAGAAGTTTAAATACCAACATTAAAAGACGTACAGCCATGTCCCAATATCATCACCTAGGGGCCAATATTATATTTCTCCAGGAAACTCATTTTACTCGTGATATAATCCCAAAGTATTGGTCCAGAAACTTCACACAACACTATCATGCAACTACGGAAACTAAAAAACGGGGGATGTCGATTCTTATCCACGCTAATTTAGCTTTCAAACACAATTCCACTATCGCGGATAAAGAAGGACGATACCTCATAGTTAAAGGCCAGTTCGATGCACCTAATGACAACCAACATTCATTTTTTAACCATGTTTCCAACCTGCTAACTAACTGGTCCCAACACAAAGTTATATTGGTGGGAGATTTTAACATTAGGCCTCCCGTAGGCCTAAATGTATGGGGGGGGTGGGGAATACAGCGGACAAGAGCCGCTCGCAACAGAGGGGAGAAGGGAGGGCGGAGCCAGTTAAAGTGTTATGAAGGTACAGACTACAGGATTAAGTAGGGTGGAATGGAATCTCAAAGCTTCCAAGTACGCCCCTAGTGGGGTTATTTTTAAACTACGCCTCTAGTAAATTAAAGCTAGGGTATGTGGAAGTAAGGGAAGCATCTCAGAGAGGATACAAATAGGGGGGGGGATAGTTATGTTTACAAGATGTAGACTACAGGGTTATTTAAAAATAAAATAGAGTTGGGTCTCAGGGTTTATAAGTAAACTTTTAGTGAGGTTATCTTCCAACTACGTCCTTAATATATTAAGGCTAGGGCATGTAAAGATAAGGGTAGCTACCCAGAGAGGGTGCAAACAGGGGGGGTGAAATTATATATAACCGGAGAGGAAAGGACTACTATATGGGCCCCTCTCCTGGGGAAATGTCAACTATAGACGATACTGGTAAAAGGGAGTAGGGATATGACCCGCAGGTAATAGGTACCGGCGGGAAAGGAAGGAGAGGGGTCAGATAGAGTTGGTAGAGGACTGAAAAAGCAATGTCCTGAAAAAGCTATATGTAATATATAGCGGTACCTAGGATAAAATGTGGTATACCTTGCCTTTATGAGGAGTAGTAACACTGTGTAGAGTTCTAATGGGGGAGACATAGAGAGGAAGCTAGTGGTATAGCGTTGTAGATATACCTAGTTGTTGTATAAGCAATGATCTCTAGGGAGAGTTATACTAATTCCCAAATTATAGTAAACAGAACATGGCTAGAGGGAGAGATTAGTTCCTAAAGTCGAATATGATGGGTGGGTTGGGGTTAAGTAGGAATAACCCGCCTGCAGTACGTATTGTATAAAAAGCTGACTTTCAGTATGCTAAGCAGAAACTCAAGTGGTCAGCTAAAGCAACAGCAAGACAGAACTAATGACACTCAATTGCAAAGTTAAGCTTCTTGAAATCTAGAGAGGTGTGTTTCCCCTACAAAAGTAGATCACATGAGGCCACTAAATAGGTATTACATACTAATGGAACCAATAGCATCTGGTTTAGCTATGCAAAACATCAAACAAAAGGTTAGCAAGTGGGAGAGAGATAAATAGTTTGAACAACATAAAACATATTTTAACCTATGCTAATTTGGTACAATAAGTAGAAAAATAGGGTTAAGGATCATTAGATGCCTGCATTGCAACGATGTGTTAAAGGGCTGGATAAAATATGTTGAATATATAGATAGTATATTAATACATTAACTAATAACAGCTAAAGGAGAACCCAACCTCTTGAATAGTTGCCCTACTAAGCTTTTAGGAAACATAACAGAATTAAGGGCAGATTCGTACTATAGCATAAAAAGGATGTGATAGGTCTGTGCCCACTCTTACAGCTGGCAAGGCTAACTGCTAAAATAAAAGTTTCCTGTCCTAAGTGTTCTCCCACATATCAAAATGCACAGTATTGTCAGTATAGCCTTCTAACCACCACAGATAAGGATAAGCACTATAGGTACTAGGTTAACTAGCCTTAAATATATTGCGTCAGGGAGAGATAGTCACATACATGAGGTTGAGATAAACAGAGTTGTGTGACAAGACATACATTATAGAAATAAACTAGCTATATTTGTGGTCATGTAAGACCTCTCCCAAGTACCAGATGTAAATAGACTTTATATGAGTCTAAATGTAGGTATCCTGCATTTAACTAATTCCCCTCTTGGTAAGCAAATCGCCCTATGCAAGTGTGATGTGAAGAACCACAGTATACATGTGAATGCCATCCTATACACTCATAGTTGACACATGAACAAAAGAGCAATCTAGCCATGTACATTGACAAGTGGGCATAAAACTTAAAGTCCAAGCAACAGATGTATCTTAATTAAACACATAGAAAGGGGAGCAACCGTTGACAATGTGAAGATGAGGGATAACCCCGCAAATCAACCATAAACAGTCCGGGCTTGTGGTGTATAGCTGAGGTGTAGATATAGGCCAGGCAACCTGTTGAGCGGCCCCACATCCCCATATATTGAGTCGTGCAGATGTTAAGATTCCCGTCAAGGAGCCTACTAAATAAGTAAAACCATTATCTACCTGGATATGGTATGTTGCGGGGAGTGGTTGTCATAACAGTTGCATAGAGTAGGGCAAAGTATCGTAATGTGAACATCTAGAAACTGAAAGTACAGCGTAACAATGGCAATTGGAAAGCCAAAAGTCTCCCACACGTGTTGCACACAAACCACACAAGAGTCTACCCAAGTGCTGCAAGTCTGATCACAGCCTAGCGAGAGTTAGGCACTTGCGGTATGGGACAGGTATCATGCATTTACCCCACTCCCGCTCTAGGTCCCTCCGATGTCGGAACCATCAATTTCCACAGAGTGTTTAGATAGGTGATGGTACTCCCTGTAGGAGCAGCTGCGATACAGGACCCTATGTCATAATGGATTGTGGGAAGAAACTGCCCTCCGTGTCTCAGGCTGTTTCCCTGGGGATCCTCCGCTACCTTCCCAGTGGGCAGCCGAGGGCCCAGGGTCTTTACTGCGTAGTTGCGCTGCTCAAACTGTGTATTATGGTATGGCTCTAGCCCATTGTCGGACAACTTGAGTGAAGACGGGTTCGATTAAAAGGGGCCTCCGAATCAAGTCCAGAGGGGAGCCCATCTGAGTGGTCAGGTAGATCGCTGCTGGCGCCGTATAGTGAAGGGTAGTCAATGGTCACATTAGTCTCCTGATCTGGCTGTAGGGTAGGTAGCATGGCTGTTAGCTTGTCTCTTAGATCAATTAGGTCATGTTTTAGCTCGCTATAATAGCTTTGAAGAGAGTGTGCTGTCTTCATTTCCCATCGATCTAGATACTCCATTCTGGTCTAAGATGGCGATTCGCGCCTTCGTAGCTAAACACTCAGAGCCAGTTTTAGAGACTGATTATTTGTAAAACTCACATTTAGCACTCTCGTCGTATAGAAGGCGATACAAGCTTGATAAGGACTCGAAATGATTTCTGAAAAGAGATCCCTAAGATATATATAGATTCACTTTATACTGCTATAGATGAGGAGCTCCAGTGAAGTACGTCTGTTCAGTTTGCTTGTTGGCTCCGCCCCCCATTATAAAACATTTAAAGAAATATTAGTTCCACATCTCACAGATTTTTGTAATTTTATCCTAGAGGGACATAGTATTCTGAAAGACTTGCTACAGGCAAAAATAATAGTGATCCCTATACCTGGCAAAAATCAAAGAATATGCGCAAATTACCACCCAATATCGCTTATCAACCAGGATTTGAAAATTTTGACAAAGATCCTAGCCAATAGACTAAAGCATACCCTCCCAAAGCTGATCCACCCAGATCAGGTGGGTTTTGTGAAAGATAGAGAAGCGCCGAACAATGTGCGTCGGTTGTTAAACATTATAGATTATGTGGGGGGGACTCGGATGCTTTCTCTGCTCCTGTCGCTGGATGCGGAGAAGGCATTCGATAGAGTAGATTGGAGATACATGTCCGCAGTTTTACACCAGATGGGATTCGGAGATGCCTTCGTTAAAGCCTTAAATGCAATTTATTCAAACCCCTCCGCCCAAGTGTCTGTTTCAGGATATAAGTCCAAGATCTTCCCCATATTAAATGGCACGAGGCAGGGGTGCCCGCTATCCCCTCTTATTTTTGCATTATGTATAGAACCCCTTGCAGCCAAAATTATATTGGCAACAGATATTGCAGGTGTGAAAATTAAAGATCAGGAATACAAGACAACACTTTTTGCGGATGATATCCTTCTAACATTATCCAAACCTCTTGCGTCATTACCCAACTTACATAAACTTCTGGACCAATTCTCTCAAATTTCAGGGTATAAAGTTAACCTGGATAAATGCGAAGCATTATCTCTGGGGCTCCCACAACATACTAAAAAAATCATAGAAATTAACTTTGAACTGAGATAGTCCACCCATTCGCTTAAATACTTGGGAATACACTTAACACACCAGATTAACCAATTATATAAATATAACTATGAACCCCTGTACAAAGAAATGGACTAACCTAGAAGCCAAGCTAGGAGACTCAGCCTACCCTGATGATATTCTATGGCACAAACACACCTTGAGGGACCCCCCCTGACAAGCCGGGATTACAGATCATGACACACACTATTCATATGTGGTCTTTCTTGACCAAAAGACAGAACCTATTATCTAATCAAACACTAGTATTCCCAATTAGGTACCTACTCCCTAAAGATTTACAACCTTCAGTAAATAAATGGGCTAATAAAGGCCTCTATAGGGTTGCAGACTGGTTGGATGGTAGAAAACTTAAAACATTCAATCATATTCAGACCCAACTAGGTTCAGTGAAACTACAATGGTTCCAGTATCTTCAAGTCAATTCAGCAATACAAGAATATACTAGAGATCTCCAACCTAGCATATCCACTGCTCTGGAGAGTCTGCTAAAATCCACTCACACACCTAAGGGAGCCATTTCCAAATTATACTTACAAATCCAAGCATCTAGTAATTCATTTAAACCCACCATGCTCCTGAATTGGGAGAGAGATTTAAATTTGTGTAAAGATAAAAAATAGTGAGATGACTTGTTCAGTTCAGCTTGTAAGGGCCTGTTAAGTGCAGATATGAGAGAGAACATAATTAAGACAATGTTTAGATGGTATTTGACTCCGATTAAAACATCCCACATGTCATCTAGCCATAATAGGTTTTGTTATAGAGGATGTGGGGAAATAGGCTCATATTGTCATATGTGGTGGGAATGCGTTACAATACAAGAAATATGGACTAAAATATCCAACCTACTTAGCTCTATTCTGGAGGAACATATTCAGTTAACCCCGATTCAAGCTCTCTTGCATGCGCCCTTACCACAATTTAACAAGCAGATAAACACATTTATTCGAATCATTTGCACGGTTACTAGAACCTGCATCGCAAAATATTGGAAAACCTCAGCCCCTCCTTGGGAGGAAGTGTATAATAGAATATCCCTAACATACCGTATGTACGAATCTGCTTCACAGGTCTTAGATACACAAACACAGTTTGAAAAGGTCTGGCTTTACTGGACATTGAATAGGACCTCAACCCCATAGATTTAGGTATCTTCTTGATGAGAGGAGGAGGTGAATCTATTTGTTGACCTGGGGAGGGAGGAGGAGAGGAGATTCTCGGCAATCCCCTTTTTTTTTTTATTTTATTTTTTTTACCTAACTGACTATTAGGTGTTCTAGAGAGTTTTGACAGAGTTTAGGTTAGGTTTTTCTAATGTTATTTTGTTATGTTATAAATTTTCATGTAAGTTACTGTTATGGTTTTATAAAAATTTGTAATCTTGAGATATCATATCTTGGAACCACCTTGAAATTGAAGGAATGTGGGGTTTAACCTTGAGAATCTAAAGAAGCTGGACATTATTATAGCTCTTGTTGGTTAATGAAGATGAGACTCTTAAAAAAGGAAAACTGTAGTGATCTCTCACTTTATAACATAGTTTGCTCAAGCACTCTGCCTTAAATGTTAAGTTATTAGTAAGATGGTTGTTCCATTAATGTGAGGATGCTTGTTGTATTTCTTTTTTCTACAATAAAAAGATTTAAACATAATAATTTTATTCAACTGTAAACATTCTTGTTCAATAAAGCTGTTATTTTTACCTGTGCACAAGTTGTAGCCAAGTACAGTGCACAGAAAGAGGAAGGTGGAGCTAGGCAGCTTTATCACTTGTAGTAGCTGCAATTAGAGTTGTGCAGGGAACCAAAAAGACAGACAATGCTGGTAGCCTTGGAGTAAAGCAATGGGACCAGTGAAAGCTGCAACAGGTGAGCAATCAATTCTGTTTCTTCAGCCATTCATATCCTGAACTTGTGACATAATACAATATTGATTTGTAAGTAGACATATTTGTAAATATCAAAGATGAAGAAATAATGAAAGGTTGATTAACTTTCTGAACAAGAAGTAAATAATGTGACAATGGGTGTATAATAGCAATGTATATAGTGAATATTATACAAAATAAATAAAATAGTACATTTTCCCTCTTCTCTACCCAATTAAAATAAAAAAATACCCAAATGTCAACACAAACAGACATTCCTACTACAGCAGTCTAGTAGATAATAGATTTGTCTAATAGATTTGTGTAGAGTTGGTATTCTTTTGGTGCTGTGCCTATAAGTTTTTAACCAAAAGGACAGACAATGCTGGTAGCCTGGAACTGAAGTAAAGGTGCTGGTAAAAGCTGTAACAATATGTGGGTAATCAAAAACACATTTTTTACACACTGCAGTGCAAATTTTTTTTTAATTATTTTAACATCTTGCATGACCTGGGGCAAAAGGCAGGATTGCTTTCACTGCAGTGGACATCAAAATGAGCAGGAGGGGGTCCATAATGAGTTTAGAAGAGGCAGCAGTCACATGTGTATTGTGGGCTAGATTACAAGTGGAGCGTAAAATTATTTGCCCGTTTGCAGGCGTGCAATACATCACCAGCCATTACAAGTGGCTGGTTATTGAGCCTGTAAGCTTGCAGTAGCAATTAGCGCTCCAAAAATTAACCAGAGATTAGAAAGTGCCCCGAATGCTCTCAAAATAGATTTTAGATAAAAAAAAAATAACTAGGCAGTGTATATAGACATATTAACACATAAATATATGTATTTCTTTCATGTAATTGGCAAGAGTCCATGAGCTAGTGACATATGGGATATACAATCCTACCAGGAGGGGCAAAGTTTCCCAAACCTCAAAATGCCTATAAATACACCCCTCACCACACCCACAATTCAGTTTTACAAACTTTGCCTCCTATGGAGGTGGTGAAGTAAGTTTGTGCTAAGATTTCTACGTTAATATGCTCTTTTCAGCATTTTGAAGCCCGGTTCCTCTCAGAGTACAGTGAATGTCAGAGGGATGTGAAGGGAGTATCACCTATTGAATGCAATGGTTTTCCTCAAGGGAGATCTATTTCATAGGTTCTCTGTTATCGGTCATAGAGATTTATTTCCTACCTCCCTTTTCAGATCGACAATATACTCTCATATTCCCTTACCTCTACTGATAACCGTTTCAGTACTGGTTTGACTATCTGCTATATGTGGATGGGTGTCTTTTAGTAAGTATGTTTTTATTACTTAAGACACCTCAGCTATGGTTTGGCACTTTATGCATTAATATAAAGTTCTAAATATATGTATTGTACTTATATTTGCCATGAGCCAGGTTTATGTATTTCCTTTTGCACACTGTAAGTTTAATATTTAGGGAAAAACAAATTTAAGAAATATTTTTCTTACCTGGGGTTTAGTCTTTTTTTTCAAATTGACTGCTTTTTTCTTTCAAAATTTGCAGGCAAAATTAGGCCGCGAGTGCGCAAAATGCCAAAGTTTATTGCGTCATTTTTTAAACTGGAATTTTTTGGCGCAAAGGTACGTCCGATGACGCAAATTCGTCATTTCCGGCGTCTTAGTTGACTCCGAGTTCCTTGCACAAGGTTGCGTCGTTAGTGTGTCATTTCCGGATGTTGTTAGCACGCAAAAAATCAGTTACGTTGTGCGTCATACTTGGCGCCAAATAATTTCATTATTTAAAACCCCATTCCTATATGCCTCTTGCCTTTTTCTATGTCAGATGGCTATGCTGTTTGCATTTTTTGCCATTCCTGAAACTTCCATATAAGGAAATTGATAATTTTGCTTTAAATGTTGTTTTTTCTCTTACATTTTGCAAGATGTCTCAATCTGATCCTGTCTCAGAAGTATCTGTTGGAACCCTTCTGCCTGATAACAGTTCTACCAAAGCTAAGTGCATTTGTTGTAAACTTGTGGAGATTATATCTTCGGCTGTGGTTTGTAATAGTTGTCATGATAAACTTTTACATGCAGATATGTCCATCAGTAATAGTACATTGCCTGTTGCTGTTCCTTCAACATCTAATGTACAAGATATACCTGTGAATTTAAAATAATGTATTGTTAATCTATTCAGAAGGCTTTGTCTGCCATCCCACCTTCTAATAAACGTAGAAGGTCTTTTAAAACTTCCCATAAGGTTGATGAAATTTCAAATGACCGACAACATACTGAATTATCCTCCTCTGATGAGGATCTATCTGATTCAGAAGATCCTTCCTCAGATATTGACACTGATAAATCTACTTATTTATTTAAAATGGAGTATATTCGTTCTTTGTTAAAAGAAGTGTTGATTACATTGGATATTGAGGAGACTAGTCATCTTGATATTAAAACTAGTAAACATTTAAATTCTGTTTATAAACCTCCTGTGGTCATTCCAGAGGTTTTTCCAGTTCCTGATGTTATTTCTGATATGATTTCTAAGGAATGGAATAGGCCTGGTATTTCTTTTATTCATTCTTCAAGGTTTAAAAAATTGTATCTTTAGGCAGCAGTTACAATGGAGGTTTAGGAAAAGATCCCCAAAGTTAATGGGGCTATCTCAACTCTTGCTAAACGTACTACTATTCCTATGGAAGATAGTACTTCCTTTAAAGATCCTTTAGATAGGAAACTTGAATCTTATCTAAGGAAAGCCTATTTATATTCAGGTCATCTTCTCAGGCCTGCAATTTCTTTGGCTGATGTTGCAACTGCATCAACTTTTTGGTTGGAAAATTTAGCGCAACAAGAATTGGATTCTGATTTGTCTAGCATTGTTAGCTTGCTGCAACATGCTAATCATTTTATTTGTGATGCCATTTTTTATATCATCAAAATTGATGTTAAATCTATGGCCTAGATTTAGAGTTTGGCGTTAGCCGTGAAAACAAGCGTTACAGGCTCCTAACGCTGGTTTTAGGCTACCGCCGGTATTTGGAGTCACTCAAAATAGGGTCTAACGCTCACTTTTCAGCCGCGACTTTTCCATACCGCAGATCCCCCTACGCCATTTGCGTATCCTATCTTTTCAATGGGATCTTCCTAACTCCGGTATTTAGAGTCGTTTCTGAAGTGAGTGTTAGAGCTCTAACGACAAAACTCCAGCCGCAGGAAAAAAGCAGGAGTTAAGAGCTTTATGGGCTAACGCCGGTTCATAAAGCTCTTAACTACTGTACCCTAAAGTACACTAACACCCATAAACTACCTATGTACCCCTAAACTGAGGTTCCCCCACATCGCCGCAACTCGATTAAATTTTTTTAACCCCAAATCTGCTGACCGCCACCTACGTTATCCTTATGTACCCCTAATCTGCTGCCCCTAACCCCGCCGACCCCTGTATTATATTTATTAACCCCTAACCTGCCCCCCACAACGTCACCGCCAGCTACTTACAATAATTAACCCCTAATCTGCCGACCGCAAAGCGCCGCCACCTACGTTATCCTTATGTACCCCTAATCTGCTGCCCCTAACACCGCCGACCCCTATATTATATTTATTAACCCCTAATCTGCCCCCCTCAACGTCGTCGACACCTGCCTACACTTATTAACCCCTAATCTGCCGAGCGGACCTGAGCGCTACTATAATAAAGTTATTAACCCCTAATCCGCCTCACTAACCCAATCATAAATAGTATTAACCCCTAATCTGCCCTCCCTAACATCGCCGACACCTAACTTCAATTATTAACCCCTAATCTGACGACCGAATCTCGCTGCTATTCTAATAAATGTATTAACCCCTAAAGCTAAGTCTAACCCTAACACTAACACCCCCCTAAGTTAAATATAATTTAAATCTAACGAAATTAATTAACTCTTATTAAATAAATTATTCCTATTTAAAGCTAAATACTTACCTGTAAAATAAATCCTAATATAGCTACAATATAAATTATAATTACATTGTAGCTATTTTAGGATTAATATTTATTTTACAGGCAACTTTGTAATTATTTTAACCAGGTACAATAGCTATTAAATAGTTAAGAACTATTTAATAGTTACCTAGTTAAAATAATAACAAAATTACCTGTAAAATAAGTCCTAACCTAAGTTATAATTAAACCTAACACTACCCTATCAATAAATTAATTAAATAAAATACCTACAATTACCTACAATAAAACCTAACACTACACTATCAATAAATAAATTAAATACAATTTCTACAAATAACTACAATTACATAAACTAACTAAAGTACAAAAAATAAAAAAGAACTAAGTTACTAAAAATAAAAAAATATTTACAAACATAAGAAAAATATTACAACAATTTTAAACTAATTACACCTACTCTAAGCCCCCTAATAAAATAACAAAGACCCCCAAAATAAAAATATTCCCTACCCTATTCTAAATTAATAAATTTAAAAGCTCTTTTACCTTACCAGCCCTGAACAGGGCCCTTTGCGGGGCATGCCCCAAGAAAATCAGCTCTTTTGCCTGTAAAAAAAAACATACAATACCCCCCCCAACATTACAACCCACCACCCACATACCCCTAATCTAACCCAAACCCCCCTTAAATAAACCTAACACTAAGCCCCTGAAGATCTTCCTACCTTGTCTTCACCTCAACAGGTATCACCGATCTGTCCTGGCATCCGGTGCTGAAGAGGTCCAGAAGAGGCTCCAAAGTCTTCCTCCTATCCGGCAAGAAGAGGACATCCGGACCGGCAAACATCTTCATCCAAGCGGCATCTTCGATCTTCTTCCATCCGGTGCGGAGCGGGTCCATGTTGAAGCATCCGACGCGGATCCATCCTCTTCTTCCGGCGTCTCCCGACAAATGACGGTTCCTTTAAGGGACGTCATCCAAGATGGCGTACCTCGAATTCCGATTGGCTGATAGGATTCTATCAGCCAATTGGAATTAAGGTAGGAATATTCTGATTGGCTGATGGAATCAGCCAATCAGAATCAAGTTCAATCCGATTGGCTGATCCAATCAGCCAATCAGATTGAGCTCGCATTCTATTGGCTGATCGGAACAGCCAATAGAATGCGAGCTCAATCTGATTGGCTGATTGGATCAGCCAATCGGATTGAACTTGATTCTGATTGGCTGATTCCATCAGCCAATCAGAATATTCCTACCTTAATTCCGATTGGCTGATAGAATCCTATCAGCCAATCGGAATTCGAGGGACGCCATCTTGGATGACGTCCCTTAAAGGAACCGTCATTCGTCGGGAGACGCCGGAAGAAGAGGATGGATCCGCGTCGGATGCTTCAACATGGACCCGCTCCTCACCAGATGGAAGAAGATCGAAGATGCCGCTTGGATGAAGATGTTTGCCGGTCCGGATGTCCTCTTCTTGCCGGATAGGAGGAAGACTTTGGAGCCTCTTCTGGACCTCTTCAGCACCGGATGCCAGGACAGATCGGTGATACCTGTTGAGGTGAAGACAAGGTAGGAAGATCTTCAGGGGCTTAGTGTTAGGTTTATTTAAGGGGGGTTTGGGTTAGATTAGGGGTATGTGGGTGGTGGGTTGTAATGTTGGGGGGGGGTATTGTATGTTTTTTTTTACAGGCAAAAGAGCTGATTTTCTTGGGGCATGCCCCGCAAAGGGCCCTGTTCAGGGCTGGTAAGGTAAAAGAGCTTTTAAATTTATTAATTTAGAATAGGGTAGGGAATTTTTTTATTTTGGGGGTCTTTGTTATTTTATTAGGGGGCTTAGAGTAGGTGTAATTAGTTTAAAATTGTTGTAATATTTTTCTTATGTATGTAAATATTTTTTTATTTTTTGTAACTTAGTTCTTTTTTATTTTTGTACTTTAGTTAGTTTATGTAATTGTAGTTATTTGTAGAAATTGTATTTAATTTATTTATTGATAGTGTAGTGTTAGGTTTTATTGTAGGTAATTGTAGGTATTTTATTTAATTAATTTATTGATAGGGTAGTGTTAGGTTTAATTATAACTTAGGTTAGGACTTATTTTACAGGTAATTTTGTTATTATTTTAACTAGGTAACTATTAAATAGTTCTTAACTATTTAATAGCTATTGTACCTGGTTAAAATAATTACAAAGTTGCCTGTAAAATAAATATTAATCCTAAAATAGCTACAATGTAATTATAATTTATATTGTAGCTATATTAGGATTTATTTTACAGGTAAGTATTTAGCTTTAAATAGGAATAATTTATTTAATAAGAGTTAATTAATTTCGTTAGATTTAAATTATATTTAAGTTAGGGGGGTGTTAGTGTTAGGGTTAGACTTAGCTTTAGGGGTTAATCCATTTATTATAGTAGCGGCGAGATTCGGTCGTCAGATTAGGGGTTAATAATTGAAGTTAGGTGTCGGCGATGTTAGGGAGGGCAGATTAGGGGTTAATACTATTTATGATAGGGTTAGTGAGGGGGATTAGGGGTTAATAACTTTATTATAGTAGCGCTCAGGTCCGCTCGGCAGATTAGGGGTTAATAAGTGTAGGCAGGTGTCGGCGACGTTGAGGGGGGCAGATTAGGGGTTAATAAATATAATATAGGGGTCGGCGGTGTTAGGGGCAGCAGATTAGGGGTACATAAGGATAACGTAGGTGGCGGCGCTTTGCGGTCGGCAGATTAGGGGTTAATTATTGTAAGTAGCTGGCGGCGACATTGTGGGGGGCAGGTTAGGGGTTAATAAATATAATATAGGGGTCGGCGGTGTTAGGGGCAGCAGATTAGGGGTACATAGGGATAACGTAGGTTGCGGCGGTGTACGGAGCGGCAGATTAGGGGTTAATAATAATATGCAGGGGTCAGCGATAGCGGGGGCGGCAGATTAGGGGTTAATAAGTGTAAGGTTAAGGGTGTTTAGACTCGGGGTACATGTTAGGGTGTTAGGTGCAGACATAGGAAGTGTTTCCCCATAGGAAACAATGGGGCTGCGTTAGGAGCTGAACGCTGCTTTTTTGCAGGTGTTAGGTTTTTTTTCAGCTCAAACAGCCCCATTGTTTCCTATGGGAGAATCGTGCACGAGCACGTTTTTGAGGCTAGCCGCGTCCGTAAGCAACTCTGGTATCGAGAGTTGCATTTGCGGTAAAAATGCTCTACGCTCCTTTTTTGGAGCCTAACGCAGCATTTTTTTGGACTCTCGATACCAGAGTTAATTTTATGGTGCGGGCAGAAAAAAGCCCGCGTAGCGTTAACAGCCCATCTACCGCCAAACTCCAAATCTAGGCCTATGTCTTTAGCTATTTTAGCTAGAAGAGCTTTGTGGCTTAAATCTTGGAATGCTGACATGACTTCTAAGTCCAGATTGCTATCTCTTTCTTTCCAAGGTAATAAGTTATTTGGTTCTCAGTTGGATTTGATTATTTCAACTGTCATTGGGGGGAAGGGAGTTTTTTTGCCTCATGATAAAAGACCTAAGGGTAAATCTAAAGCTTCTAACCGTTTTTGTTCCTTTCAACAAAATAAGGAACAAAAACCTAATCTTTCCCCCAAATTGGAATATATCCAAGCCATTTAAGAAACCAAAGCCAGCCCCTAAGTCCGAATGAAGGTGCGGCCCTCATTCCAGCTCAGCTGTTAGGGGGCAGATTAAGATTTTTCAAGGATGTTTGGATAAATTCTGTCCAAAATCAATGGATTCTGAGTATTGTCTCTCGGGGTACCGAATAGGATTCAGAGTAAGACCTCCTGTGAGAAGATTTTTTCTCTCATGCATCCCAGCAAATCCAGTAAAGGCTCAGGCTATCCTGAAGTGTGTTTCAGACCTGGAGTTTTCAGGGGTAATTATGCCAGTTCCATTTCAGGAACAGGGTCTGGGGTTTTATTAAAATCTATTCATTGTCCCAAAGAAAGAAAATTCATTCAGACCAGTTCTGGATCTGAAAATTTTGAATCGTTATGTAAGAGTACCAACTTTTAAAATGGTGACTATAAGGACTATTCTGCCTTTTGTTCAGCAAGGACATTATATGTCCACAATAGACTTGTAGGATGCATACCTTCATATTTCGATTCATCCAGATCATTATCAGTTTCTGAGATTCTCTTTTCTAGACAAGCATTACCAATTTGTTGCTCTTCCTTTTGGCCTGGCGACAGCTCCAAGAATCTTTTCAATTCCAGAGAGCGGGCTTTTGCGGTGTTTCCTTATTTGGACGATATCTTGGTACAAGCTCAGTCTTTACGTTCTGCAGAATCTCACACAAATCAACTAGTGTTGTTTTTTCGAAAACATGGTTGGAGGATCAATTTACCAAAGATTTCCTTGATTCCTCAGACAAGGGTCACCTTTTTAGGCTTCCAGATAGATTCAGTGTCCATGACTCTGTCTCTAACAGACAAAAGACGTTTAAAATTCGTTGCAGCCTGTCGGAACCTTCAGTCTCAGTCATTCCCTTCAGTAGCTATGTGCATGGAAGTTTTAGGTCTCATGACTGCAGCATCGGACGCGATCCCCTTTGCTCATTTTCACATGAGACTGCTTCAGCTTTGTATGCTGAACCAATGGTGCAGGGATTATACAAGGATATCACAATTAATATCCTTAAATCCCAATGTTTCTCTGACTTGGTGGTTAGATCACCATCATATAGTTCAAGGGGCTTCTTTTGTTCGGCCAACCTGGACTGTGATCACAACAGATGCAAGTCTTTCAGGTTGGGGAGCTGTTTGGGGATCTCTGACAGCACAAGGGGTTTGGAAATCTCAAGAGGTGAGATTACCAATCAATATTTTGGAACTCTGTGCGATTTTCAGGGCTCTTCAGATTTGGCCTCTGTTGAAGAGAGAACCGTTCATTTGTTTTCAGACAGACAATATCACAACTGTGGCATATGTCAATCATCAGGATGGGACTTGCAGTCCCCAAGCTATGAAAGAAGTATCTCTGATACTTGCTTGGGCGGAATCCAGCTCCTGTCTAATTTCTGTGGTTCATATCCCAGGTATAGACAATTGGGAGGCGGATTATCTCAGCCGTCAGACTTTACATCCGGGGGAGTGGTCCTCCATCCAGATGTGTTTTCTCAAGTTGTTCAGATGTGGGGTCTTCCAGAAATAGATCTGATGGCTTCTCATCTAAGCAAGAAACTTCCCAGGTACCTGTCCAGGTCCAGGGATCCTCAGGCGGAAGCAGTGGATGCGTTGACACTTCCTTGGTGTTATCAACCTGCTTATATTTTCCCGCCTCTAGTTCTTCTTCCAAGAGTGATCTCCAAAATCATCATGGAACAATCGTTTGTGCTGCTGGTGGCTCCAGCATGGCCTCACAGGTTTTGGTATGCGGATCTTGTTCGGATGTCCAGTTGCCAACCTTGGCCACTTCCATTAAAGCCGGACCTTCTGTCTCAAGGTCCGTTTTTCCATCGGGATATCAAATCATTAAATTTGAAGGTATGGAAATTGAACGCCTAGTGCTTAGTCATAGAGGATTCTCTGACTCAGTGATTAATACTATGTTACAAGCTCGTAAATCTGATTCTAGAAAGATTTATTATCGAGTTTGGAAAGTTTATATTTCATGGTGTTTTTCTCATAAATTCTCTTGGCATTCTTTCAAAATTCCTAGAAGAGTTTCTGAATTATCTGATCTTTCTTGTGAATCTCCTTTTCTGATTTTTCATCAGGATAAGGCGGTTTTGTGGATTTCATTTAAATTTTTACCTAAGATTATGAATTCTAACAACATTAATAGAGAAATTGTTGTCCCTTCCTTGTGTCCTAATCCTAAGAAATCTTTGGAGAGATCCTTACATTCTTTGGATGTGGTGAGAGCTTTGAAATATTATATTGAAGCTACTAAAGATTTCAGGAAGACTTCTAGTATATTTGTTATATTTTCTGGTTCTAGGAAAGGTCAGAAGGCTTCTGCTGTTTCCTTGGCTTTGTGGTTAAAGCTTTTGATTCATCAAGCTTATTTGGAGTTGGGTCAAGCCCCGCCTCAGAGAATTACAGTTCATTCTACTAGATCAGTCTCCACTTCATGGGGTTTTAAGAATTCTACCGTTTTGATATATTTGCTTATTTGGAAGCAGTTTTTGGTAGAAAAGTTCTTCAGGCAGCTGTTTCAGTTTGATTCTTCTGCTTATGTTTTAAGTTTTTCTTTTCATTTATGAGAATAGACTTATATTTTGGGCTGTGGATTAATTTTTTTCAGCAAAAAATGGCTGTTTTTATTTTATCCCTCCCTCTCTAGGGACTCTTGCGTGGAGTTCCACATCTTAGGTATTGCTATCCCATACGTCACTAGCTCATGGACTCTTGCCAATTACATGAAAGAAAGCATAATTTATGTAAGAACTTACCTGATAAATTAATTTCTTTCATATTGGCAAGAGTCCATGAGACCCACCCTTTTTATGGTGGTTATGTTTTTTTGTAGAAAGCACAATTATTTCCAAGTTTCTTTGTTGATGCGTTTTACTCCTTTCTTTATCACCCCACTACTTGGCTATTCGTTAAACTGAATTGTGGATGTGATGAGGGGTGTATTTATAGGCATTTTGAGGTTTGGGAAACTTTGCCCCTCCTGGTAGGATTGTATATCCCATACATTACTAGCTCATGGACTCTTGCCAATATGAAAGAAATGAATTTATCAGGTAAGTTCTTACATAAATTATGTTATTCATATACATATACAGTCATGGCCAAAATTTTTGGCACCCCTGCATTTTTACATATTTGTGATCCAAAAAAGGTTTGGGGCTCATAAGCCCAGTGTAAAATTACACACTTACTTAGTAAACAATAACAGAATAAAATTATTACACTTTAATTAACATCTATGCAACATACAACAACCAACATTTAAAAAGTCAAAGCAGGAGACACAGATTATGGTGGGTTATATCACAGCCAGCATACTCATTCATGTTCTGGTCTTGTGCTTTTAAAAGTTAAAAATGGGCTTATGGGGCTCTACAGGGGATTTAGAGCAGGTGCAGTGCATACAAACTGAGTGGATAACAGGAATAGATAAGTAACAAGCATTTACGAATCCCTGTGCACTCAAAGGCGACCTCCTGCCTGTGTATTGCTGTGTTTGAACAGTCAGCCAATTTCTCACTTATTCCCTTATATATCGCATTCAGTACTCATATATGGCATGTTTAAAGATACAGCGTATTTATAAATATAAATTAATCTTCATAGTATCTAACCACAGTCATTATTCAGTCAATCATTCAGACTTTTCCCACAGTGGGGTTATATTGTACCCGTCAGGTAAGTGGATTGTACACTACAAAGTTTCACTTCTCATTCATAACAACAAACATGGATACCAAGTAGGACCCTGTAAGCCCCATCGACTGCAATAACCTGCAATAATTCTACCTCTGATCTGCAGTTTGTTGCTCAGGTAATACTTAAACAATGTGTTTTAATTTAATTATTTGTATCTGGTTCTTTATTCAGCAATTCATATTTTGAAAGGCTGAGAAAAATATATATCCAGCAAATAGTTTATCTTAATAGTTACAAAGTTACATGCAACTATTAAGCAATTGGATTGTCTCAGGACAAGACTAAGATAATTACAATAGTGACTAGTATATTAGAGATAACGACTGCAAGAGAAGAGTGTACACTTAAGCTTAATGGTTATAAGCATTTAAGAAAAAGGTAACATCAGATAACATATAAAGAGGAACTCCTAGGTTATGACTGCTTAAGATACTGGTAAGTAAATATTCAATTATAAGGTATTCAATTATAAGGTATTCAATTATAAGGTATGTAAATATTTTCCTAATTGTTGCTCACAATATGAATGAATAGTTTGTGATAATGTATATAGAGTTAATTGCTAAGCATTGTGTTACAAATAATCTATTTGTATTCTTCTAGGTCTCTGAGTATTAGAAGTGATGCAAAATACCAAAAGCAAAATGAGAGGGTCAGTTACATAAACAAGGTAGATGATGCAAAGAAACTTTTTTCCTTTCATACACCGCAGCAACTTAAGCTACAGTGTACCCAGAGCAAGTGTACATTTTAATCTTTTATGCAGTAGAGATAATCAAAAGATACAGTCTCACCTCTGCTGACTTCCACCCGGGGAGCTTCTAAATTTCAGCAGGATCCTTGTAAGTAGAGCCGGTGTCATATACACCTCCACCTTGATCTGTATCTCCGTATATTGTCCACCGCTACCCGGCACTTTTCCAGAGGCACCGTGCTTCCGCGCCCACCAGGGGGCGTGTCCAAGTTACAACAGATGATCCTCCAACCGGATAGCTTAGACAAGTACCATGTGCGCCATCACTCCAAACGCCTCCACTCGGAATCCTCCAATCCTCAGGCTGCCTTTCGTTGCGCCTCTTTGTACGGACCAATACTGGGGCTCCACTGGTTTTTCAGCGTTCAGTGCTCAGCGTTCAGCGTAGTGGTATTATTATATGCTCTGGGGATAATTTGCAGCATACAATGCAGGGACACTAGCGCTCTCAGGGCAAGGAAATCCACCACAAAAGAAAAACATGGAGCGCTAGCGTATATAAAACATAACCTTTATTATGGTTATTTAAAAATTATTATTAGAAGTGATGGCCTCTTTTCACCACTAGATGGAGCTGTGAATTTTTGAATGTTTGCATCTTATTGCTAGTAATGACAAATGTACACCTGTAACAGGTAATAGTCTCCTCCCCATTTGGGTATATAGGTATGGTTGTTAGGCCTTGTTTTTATTCCACATGATTAAGGTCAGTTAGACCGAAACGTCCTACTGTGTATTTGTTGATGTCCCAATAAAGCAACTTTGAACTACAGTCGTTGTGGTGCTGTTCCTATTTTGGATTTATCCCAGAAGTAAAAGAGACGAGTAATGGTACAGTACTGTGTGTGATGGGGCCTTTCAGGTAGTATGAACCATCAATGACTCTAACAGCCAGTGGTATTTGCTTGATCCCACTAGGTATTTTATTTAATTTTACAAAGGTTTCATCAATGAATAAGCCAAAAGCACCAGAGTCAATCATAGCCTCTGAGTTAATGAGTTGCTGATCCCACTGTAAAGACAATTTAATGCTATGGAGTAAGTGAATGCAGGATGGCTTACCCTTCTTCTGACGAATTAAAGAGGCACAAGTGGAGACCACATGTTCATTGCTTGTGCAAAAAAGACAGAGATTTGCTAGTTTCCGTCTTGCTTTTTCTTCCTGCGTGAGTGGCCCTTTTATGGTACCAATCTTCATAGGTATTGGAGGAGGTTGAGGTGTTGACTTTTCAGTATAGGAATAGGCATCCTTCTTGGGATAGTAATCAGTTTGGGATTTATCAGCCTTTCTTTCTCTATATCGCAGGTCCATAGATATGCAGATCTTTATTAGTGCTTCCAAGGAATCTGGCATTTCAATGCGGGACAATTCATCCTGGATATCTGACAGACCAATACGGAATTGATTCTTCAGACTGAGCTGATTCCATTCCGTATCAGTAGCCCACATCTAAAATTCTGCCACATAGTCCTCGACTGGCCGTTTCCCTTGTTTCAGGGTTCTAAGATTGTTTTCAGCTTAGTGTCCTCATATAACGTTGCCATATTGCTGAAAAAAATCCTCAACTGAATTAAGGATAATATTATTATTCTCATAGAAACAGTTTGCCCAAACTCTAGGATCTCCATTCATATATGATATTAGGGTACATACCTTGACCCTGTCGGAAGTGTAGGTCTTATGTTTCAAGGCGAAATACATGAGACAGGAGGTTTTGAATTCTTTGAATTCTGATCGCTGCCCTGAGAAAATCATAGGTGGATTCACTTGTGGTTCCGGTGCCTCAGAACTTTTACCATGCATTAAATCCTGAAATAAATCTTTCAGTGTTTGATTTTCTTTTTGAAGTTCGGTAAGGCCCATGTCCACTTTTTGGTTTAAACTTGCGATATTGTTGGACATTTCTATTGGATCCAAAATTATGAGTGAAGAATCCAATAATTTTTGGGCTTGATTATACTGCAATAACCTGCAATAATTTTACCTCTGATCTGCAGTTAGTTGCTCAGGTAATACTTAAATAATGTGTTTTAAATTAATTATTTGTAGCTGGTTCTTTATTCAGCAATTCATATTTTGAAAGGCTGAGAAAAATATATATCCAGCAAATAGTTTAGCTTAATAGTTACAAAGTTACATGCAATTATTAAGCAATTGGATTGTCTCAGGACAAGACTAAGAGGTAATTACAATAGTGACTAGTATATTAGACACTTAAGCTTAATGGTTATAAGCATTTAAGATAAAGGTAACATCAGATAACATATAAAGAGGAACTTCTAGGTTATGACTGCTTAAGATACTGGTAAGTAAATATTCGATTATAAGGTATGGCTAAAACAGATAGCTCCCAAACAGCTACAACGACAGTAAAGTCTCAGGTAAAGTTCATTAGCTGGAATGATCTTACCGCTTCCGTAGAATATGACAGAGAGTACTAGTGGCGGTTTATATCCGACAACGGAATGTAGCAGACGGCATCAATCCAGAGATGATCTGTAGGGGGAAAGTTATTTTACCTTGGTTTGTTCCGTGAGCGGTCAGAGTAACAGTGGCAAGTTCTGGAAGGAGGTGGGAGGAGTTGAGGCAGCTGAGCTGTGAGAAGCTGAGAGCAAGTGAACGCCCTGAACTGAGTCTGCAGATACAGATGCAAGCAAGTTCAATCCTTAGAGAAACAGGTGCAATTACGATTGCAGGCTGACTTTTATCGTAATAGATAATAGCAACACTAATCAAGCAAAGACTAGAGGGGAAGATACACAAAAGAGGTGTGGAACAAGAGAGTTCCACTGAAAGGGTGTAAACCCAGCCCTCTGTGCCCAGACTAACTGGGGGGATGATCTGGATTTAAATTAAAATATAACTTTTATTTGTATAATTAATATAATGAACATAACCACATACAAAGTTAAAACTTACAACGTGAGATATATTCCTATAAAGAGTGAATTGGGGACTATAATACTAGCTGTGATACTGCCTTATATATTTAATCTTAGTAGTCACCACAGATCATAGAAATAATAGAAACAATTACCCTTAGAAAGCTAGAGCAGTACCAGGTGACCTATGTCCGCTGGGATTTATTCTTTATACGATACACAATAGGCTAGCATACTGCAATATTAGAGAGATAGTAGCACTCTAGTACGTGTTATACATTCAAATACGTTCCGCCTGAACAAACTAATAATTGTTGTGTTCATAGATGGCTCATCATATTAGCCAGTGATATTGTGTTCATAGATGGCTCATCATATTTGCCATATATTCAGATTGACTGAATATTGACTGTGGCTAGATACTACAAAGATTAATTTATATTTATAAATATGCTGTATCTTCAAACACACCATATATGAGTACTGAATACGATATATCAGGGAATAAGTTGGCTAACTGTGTTGAATCACAGCAGTACACAGGCAGGAGGTCACCTTTGAGCACAGGGAATCTTGATTGAATGCTTGATACTTATCTTTTTCTGTTATCCACTCAGTTTGTATGCACTACACCTGCTCTAAATCCCCTGTAGAGCCCCCTAGCCCATTTTTAACTTTTAAAAGCACAAGACCAGAACATGAATGACTATGCTGGCTGTGATATAACCCACCATTTGTGTTTCCTGCTTTGACTTTTTAAATGTTAGTTGTTGTATGTTGCATAAATGCTAATTAAAGTATACATTCTGTTATCTGTTATTGTTCAAACCTGCATTTCTGTCAAATAATTCACCACTTTGCCCAGAAAATGGTTGCAATTACAAATCTGACACATTCCACGCAAAACTCCAAAAATGGACTGGACAAAATTATTGGCACCTTCTCAAAAGTGTAGGAAATAATTGCATTCAAAGTTTGTGATGCTCCTGTAATTTGTAATTAAACTCACCTGCATCAATTAACAGCTGCTGACAATATAGAACTCACACCAGCAACCAGTTAAAATGGTGAAATATTTACTCAACCTTTCTCTTGTGTGTGCCACACTGAACATGGAGAAGAGAAACAGCAGCAAAGAATTGTCTGAGGATTTGAAAACAAAATTTGTGGAAAATCATGGAAAATTTTAAGATTACAAGTCCATCTCCAGAGAGCTTAATGTTCCTGTGTCCACTGTGTGCAATATTGTCCATCTCCAGAGATCTTAATGTTCCTGTATCCATTGTGCGCAACATTGTCCATCTCCAGAGATCTTAATGGTCCTGTATCCACTGTGCGCAACATTGTCAAGAAGTTTACAGCCCTTGGCACTGTAGCTAATCTCTCTGGACATGGACGAAAGAGAAAAAATGTTCAAAGATTGCAACAAAGTATTGTTTGAATGGTGGATAAAGAACCCTTGATCAACTTCCAGACACATTCAAGCAGACCTTTAGGCACATGGTACAAATGTTTCAGCTCACACTATATGTTGCCATCTGAAAGAAAAGGGACGCTATGGTAGGAGACCCAGGAGGACCCCACTGCTGACACAGAAACATAAAACAGCAAGATTAAAGTTTGACAAAATTTACCTGAGGAAGCCAAAATCATTTTGGGAGAATGTGCTGTGGACAGACTAAACAAAATTACAGTTTTTGGTAAAGCCCATCATTCTACTGTTTTCATAAAAATAAATGAGACTTTTAAAGAAAAGAATACAGTCCCTACAGTCAAACATGATGGGGGTTCACTGATGTCTTGGGGTTGCTTTGCTGCTTCAGGCACTGGATGTCTTGACTGTGTGCATGGCGTTATGAAATCTGAAGACTACCAAAGAATTTTGTGGTTCCTAGTGTCAGAAAGTTGTGTCTCCATCAGATATTATGGGTCTTACAGCAGGACAATGACCCAAAGCACACGTCAAAAAGCACCCAGAAATGTTTTAAGACAAAGCACTGGAGAGTACTGAAGTGGCCAGCAATGAGTACAGATCTCAATCCCATAGAGCACCTGTGGAGAGATCTCAAAATAGCAGTTGGGAAAAGGAACCCTTCCAATCTCAGAGACCTGGAGCAGTTGGCAAAAGAAGACTGGTCCAAAATTCCAGTAGAGAGGTGTAAGACAACTCATTGATGGTTACAGGAAGCAACTGATTTCAGTTATTTTTTCCTAGGGGTATACTACCAAATATTAAATTGAGGGTGCCAACAATTTTGTCCAGTCCATTTTAGGAGTTTTTGTTATTTTTGGCTTTTTTTTCTACACTTTTTTGTGTCATATCAATACAAACAAAAGAAATAAACATGAGGATGCCTAAACATTTGTAATTGCAATGATTTTCTGGGCAAAGTGGTGCATTATTTGACAGAAATGCACGGATGCCAATATTTTTGGCCATGACTTTATATTTAAAAATGCTGCCTATTGTTGCGCTACTTACCCCCTTTGCTGGGCGAGGTTCTAATGCCGTCTCTGACAACATCAGAATGAGGCTCCCCTAGGATTGTGATTTACTTGTAATACCAGCACACATTATCGTGCTCTGGTATTACAAAGTGGAATACTAATATTGCTTGCACTCAAGCAATATGTTTAGTGCTCCACTTGCAATCTAGCCCAGTATCACCTAGACTACGAGTTTTTTGTTACGGTGCGGTACAGCTTTTAATGCTGAAATGTCCATTACGCTGGAATGGCCAGGAACGTATATTACGAGTCTTGTTGGTATAGCTATACCACAAGCATTTTAGCCTGTAATGCAACATCCATTCCGCACTCTAAAAAATTATGTTTTTGTGTGGGATTTTCATAGCGCCGGTTTTACAGGTTGTGCGGTCCGGATAAAATGCTTGCATTACATCCTATACTGACATGATCCATAACGCCATCTGAGACCAGTAGTTATGGATTTTGCAAAACTCATAACTAAAATGTTATAATGTACACTAATAATGTACACTAATACCCATAAACTACCTATTAAGCCTTAAACCGCCACCCTCCCACATCGCAAACACTATATTAAACATATTAACCCCAAATCTGCTGCCCACCCACATGGCAACTATTAAATAAGCCTATTAACCCCTAATCTGCTGCCCACCCACATCGCCAACACTATTTAAATATATTAACCCCTAATCCGCCCCCGACATTGCAGACACTATAATAAAGTTATTAACCCCTAAACCTCCGGCCTCCCACATCGCCGCCGCTAAATAAAAATATTAACCCTAAACCTCCGGCATCCCACATCGCCGCCACTAAATAAACCGATTAACCCCAAAACTGCCGGCCCCCACAACGCAAAACACTAAATTAAACTATTAATCCCTAAACCTAACACCCCCTAACTTTAAATTAAAATTTCAATATAACTATATTTAAATAAATAAAAACATACTTAAAGGGACATGAAAGCCAATTTTTTTTCTTTCATGATTTAGAAAGAGCATACAATTATAAACAGCTTCCTAATTAACTTCTATTATCTAATTTGCTTAATTCTCTTGAGATTCTTTGCTGAAAAGCATATCTAGATATGCTTAGTAGCTGCTGATTGGTAGCTGCACATGCCTCCTGTGATTGGTTCACTGTGTGCATTGCTATTTCTTCATTAAAGTATATCTAAAGGATGAAGCAAATTAGGTAATAGAAGTAAATTGTAATGTTGTTTAAAATTGTATTCTCTACCTTAATCATGAAAGAAAATGTTTCGGTATAGTCTCCCTTTAAAGGGACATGAAACCCACATTTTTTCTTTCATGATTTAGAAAGAGAATGCAATTTTAAACATCTTTCTAATTTACTTCTATTATCTAATTTGTTTTATTCTCTTGGTATTCTTTGCTGAAAAGCATATCTAGATATGCTCAGTAGCTGCTAATTGGTTGCTGCACATAGAAGCTTTGTACAATTGACTCACCCATGTGCATTGCTTTTTCTTCAACTAAGGATATCTAAAAAATAAAGCAAAATAAATACCGTAATAGAAGTGAATTGTAATGTTGTTTAAATTTGTATTCTCTGTCTGAATCATGAAAGAAAGATTTTGGGTTTAGTGGCCCTTTAAGTTTAAACTATAAATTAACCTTTTATTCTAATAAAATAATAAAACTACAAATTAAAAAATCTAAATTACAAATTTAAAAATACCTAATTATGAAAAAATGTTAAAAATCTAAAATTACGAAAAATAAAAAACACTAAAATTACAAAAAATAATAAACCAAAATGATAAAAAAATAAATAATTACACCTAATCTAATAGCCCTATAAAATTAATCAAGCCCCCCCCCCCAAATAAAATCACCCATAGCCTACAATAAACTACCAATAGTCCTTAAAGGGGCGTTTTGTAGGTTATTTACCTGGAAAAAAAATACAAAGTCCCCCCAACAGTAAAACCCACCACCCAACCAACCCCCCAAAATAAAACTCTAAACTCTAAAAAAAACTAAGCTACCCATTGCCCCTAAAGGGGCATTCAGCTCTTTTCCACTGCCCTTAAAAGGGCACTCAGCTCTTTTATAATTGCCCAAAGCACTAATCTAAAAAAAAAAAAAAAAAAAAAAAAACTAACACTAACCCCATTAAATCTTCTCATGGTTTCTGAAGTCCGGACATCCATCTTCATCCAGGCGGCAAGAAGTCTTCATCCAGGTGGCGACACCTTCATCCATCTTGGGGATGTCTTCTATGTTTATCCCGGCGGCGCGGATTGGAGCTATACTGGAAGCCGAACCCATCCTGCACAGAGCGTCTTCTTCATACGGTCACTGCCGTACACTGAAGTTGAATGCAAGGTAGCTGTTTCAAAATGGCATACCTTGCATTCCTATTGACTGATTTGAGTCTTTAAGTTCAAATCAGCCAATAGGATGAGAGCTTCTGAAATCCTATTGGCTGTTCAAAACAGCCAAAAGAATGAGAGCTACTGAATCCTATTGACTGCTCAAATCAGCCAATAGGATGAGAGCAACTGAAATCCTATTGGCTGCTCAAATCAGCAAATAAGATGAGAGATACTGAAATCCTATTGGCTGCTCAAATCAGCCAATAAGATGAGAGATACTGAAATCCTATTGGCTGTTCAAATCAGCCAATAGGATTTCAGTGGCTATCATCCTATCGGCTGAATTTGAAGAATCAAATCAGCCAATAGCAAGATGGATGAAGATGGATGTCCAGACTGTCCATGAGTAGATTTCATGGGGTTAGTGTTAGGGGGGGGGTTTAATTTTTTTGGATTTTTTTTTTTAGATTAGGGCTTTGGGCAATTGTAAAAGAACTGAATGCCCTTTTAAGGGCAATGCCCATACAAATGCACATTGAGGGGCCATGGGTAGCTTAGTTTTTTTAGAGTTAGGTTTATTATTTTGGGGGGTTGGTTGGGTGGTGGGCTTTACTGTTAGGGGGACTTTGTATTTTTTTCCGGTAAAAGAGCTGTTTAACTTAGGGCAATGCCCTACAAAAGGCCCTTTTAAGGGCTATTGGTAGTTTATTGTAGGCTAGGGAATGCTTTCATTTTGGGTGGGCTTTTTTATTTTTATAGGGCTATTAGATTCAGTGTAATAGTTTTTATTTTTGATAATTTTTTTGTAATCTTAGTGTTTTTTATGTTTTATAATTTAGTGTTTATTTTTGGTAATTTTAGTTTTTTTTAATTTTTTCATAGTGTTAGGTTTTTTTAAATTTGTAATTTAGATTTTTTAATTGATAGTTTTTTTTTATTTTATTAGAATAGTTATGTTAGGTTAATTTATAGTTTAATGTTAGGTTTATTTTTATTTCACAGGTAAATTTTTATTTATTTAAAGATAGTTATATCTTTTGGGGTTAATAGTTAAATTTAGTGTTTTGCGATGTGGGGGGCTGGCGGTTTAGGGGTTAATAGGTCTATTTAGTGGCGGCAATGTGAGGGGGTTTAGGGTTTAATAGCTTTATTTAGTAGCGGCGATATGAGAGGCAGGATGTTTAGGGATTAATCATTTTATTTAGTGACGGCGATGTCGGGGAGCAGCAGATTAGGGGTTAATAGCTTTTATTAGTGTCGGGGATGTCGGGAGCAGCTGATTAAGGGTTAATAACTTTAGGTGTCGCAATGTCGGGGGCGGCAGATTAGGGGTGTTTAGACTTTGGGTTTATATTAGGGTGTTAGGTTTAAACGTAACCTTTTTCCCCATAGACATCAATGGGGATGCGTTACGGAGATTTTTCATTCCGCACTTCAGGTGTTTTTTTCTAACACTCTCTCCCCATTGATGTCTATGGGGTAAAGCATGCACGAGCATGTCAAATCAGCCCTCTGCTTTTGTGCGGTATGGAGCTTATAGCCACCATATTGCACGCTCAAGGAGGATTTTCAGTAACTCATAATGGCAGCGCTATGGAGAGTGAAATAACGCAACTTTTTTGGCATTAGTTTCGTACCCTGTTTAGCGCAAAACTTGTAATCTAGGAGTATGTTTGTATGTGTGTATAAGTGTGTATACTGTATAGGTATGCATGTGTGTGTGTTTGTGTGTATGTTCATATGCCTATGTATTATGAGATGAAATTAAAAAGTTGTCGTGCTCACGCTAATCTAACACAATTAGACTGTTGTACAAAAGATAACCTCTTTCCCATAGAACCTGATTGCATACTCTCATATGCGCTAACCCGACAAGAAAATATGAATATTTCATATTCCAATGTTCTGCACATAGTAGACTATGTTCTATTTGTTCATCATAAATACATATTTCTAAATATTTCTAATGTTATTTTTGTTCAATATATATCTATACCTACTCACAGGCCACGTTATTAGGTACAACTCTTCAATTGCTTGGTAACACAAATTGCTAATCAGCCAATCACATGGCAGCAATTCAATGCATTTGGGCATCTAGACGTGGTGAAGACGACTTGCTGAAGCTCAAACCGAGCATCATAATGGGAAAGAAAGGGGATTTAAGTGACTTTGAATGGGCATGGTCGTTGGGACCAGGCAGGCTGGTCTAAGTATTTCAGAAAACTGCTGATCTACTGGGATTTTCACACACAACTATCTCTAGGGTTTACAGAGAATAGTCAGAAAAAGAGAGAAAATATCTAGTGAGCGGCAGTTGTGTGGACGAAAATGCCTTGTTGTTGTCAGAGGTCAGAGGAGACTGGTTCGAAATGATAGAAAGGCAACAGTAACTCAAATAACCACTAATTACAACCAAGGTATGCAGAATATCATCTCTGAATGCACAACATGTTGAATCTTGAAGCAGATGGGCTACAGCAGCAGAAGACTACACCGGGTGACACTCCTGTCAACTAAGAACAGGAAACTGAGGCTACAATTCGCACAGGCTCTCCAAACTTGGACAACAGAAGATTGGAAAAACGTTGCCTGGTCTGATGAATCTCAATTTAATCTACAACATATAGATGAGATGGTAAGGTCAGAATTTGGCGTAAGCATGAAAGCATGGATCCATCCTGCCTGGTATCAACGATTCAGGCTGGTGGTAGTGGTGTAATGGTGTGGGGGATATTTTTTTGGCACACTCTGGGCCCCTTAGTACCAATTGAGCATTGTTTAAATGCCACTGCCTACCTGAGTATTGTTGCTGACCATGTCCATCCCTTTTTGACTAAAGTATACCCATCTTTTGATAATGCACCATATCACAAAGCTCAAATCATCTCAAACTGGTTTCTTGAACATGACAAAGAGTTCACTGTACTCCAATGGCCTCCACAGTCACCAGATCTCAAGCCAATAGAGCACCCTTGGGATGTGGTAGACCGGGAGATTTGCATCATGGATGGGCAGCTGACAAATCTGCAGCAACTGCGTGAAGCTATTATGTCAATATGGACCAAAATGTCTGAGGAATGTTTCCAACACCTTGTTGAATCTATGCCACAAAGAATTATAGCAGTTCTGAAGGAAAAAAGGGGTCAAACCCAGTACTGGCAAGGTGTACCCAATAAAGTGGCCGGTGAGTATATATATATATATATATATATATATATATATATATATATATATATATATATATATATATATATATATATATATATATATATATATTTATACATATACACACACACGCGATTATATATAGGTATAGATATATACAGATATATATAGGAATATCTCTTTAAAAATATATATAACAAATTCTGCTATATGCAGAACATTGGAATGTGAAATTTTAATAGTAAATATACAGTATAACAATTTATTGAAAATGAATATTGCATAAATCTTACATGTTTTCATCTACTTAATTGCAAATGGCTCCAATGCACACACACACATATATATATATGTGTGTATTTATGTGCTTATATGTGTATATATATATATGTCTGTTAATACATATATGCACATTTAAATACATAAATACATATAAATGCATATATATATATATATATATATATATATATATATATATATACTGTATTATATATATACTGTATATACACACACACATCTTTAAAAATGTATATGTATGTATCTCAATGTTAAAGTCCTTTGCCTGCCTTTTTTTTCTAAAACCTGAGATCTCATATCTTTGAACCCTTATAACTTTTGTGTGCAATATTTTTTGTGAATATTTTTTATTAGACAGTGTCACTGTACTTTGTAATATATTTTTAATGTGTTTTGTGTAACTTTTTAATTTCTCAAAACAGTTAACCACAGCTCTGAGATTGAGGTAAGGAATCTAGAGTAAATCGAGATTGCGCTCATGCGATTGCGCTCAGCTTGTAAAATGAGTGCAATTTAAGCAGTGCTCAAACGATCGTGCAAACATTTGAGGCTTTTCAACTGACTATTATTCCTTCAAGCATCTTTTAGCCATTTTTATGTGTACAGTTATTACTATTTGTAAATTCAGTTGTATCACTTTATTACTTTCCACAATAAAAAAAGAAAACCTTTTACTGTCTGTCTGTAGAATGCAAAAGGTATATTACCTTGAGGCATTTTTAATTATCGAGAACAGGCAAATCATCAGAAAAGAATTTCAAGTTTACAAGTGTATTCTGGCATTGATTGATTAATAACAGGCACCAGAGACACACTTTCACTAAAACTTTCCAAAGTTTATTTTAAGTCAAAGCTCTTACTTAAAGGCGCATAAATATTTTATTATTTAGATATATATATATATATATATATATATATATATATATATATATATATATATATATATATATATATATATATATATATATATATATATATAAACATACACATTATTTTCAGTAATTATGGACAAAAGTATATTAAAATGCAATAAATAAAGCAATTTTTAAAGCCTGTGGTTATTCATCCTGAAAATCATGTTGTTTATCTTATCTAATTTGCTGTGGCCAATGAGGGACATATATAAATTAACTCCATAACAGACCAAGCAATCCCTATCTAGAATGATGCACTCCAGCTTCCCTGAGACAGTGACATAATTTTCAGAGCTACATTACAGTACAAGTATGCAAAATATATAATAAATATACTGTATATGTCAGAGGCCTTTTACTACTCACAATTAGACATTTTGGGCTAGATTACAAGTGGAGCGCTATTTTGCACTACTGCTCACTCATTAATGTTGCTAGACAATCTTTTTGCGTGCATCAGGTAGCGCTTGTGGTACGAGTTAAAAGTTTGCCAGAGAGGAAACCGAGGCATGCAAATAGCCTCTATCTACTAAATTTGCGATAAAGTTAACGTACTCCCCCGTAGACTTCAATGTAGAGTAAAAACCTTACACCCATAATCGCATGCTAGTGCCATGTTCTGTCTCAGGATATTTTGTGAGAGCTTCATGGTCTGGAAAAGTTGCTTTAAATGAAGTTTAGTAGAAGCCATATAGATTGAAAAGATAACAGATTTATTGAAATAACAAAATACTTTGAATGAGCATATACTTGCAGGGTATTTTAAATATATACTATTCAGGAATGTTATGTCCACATACACCAGGAGTGGAAAGGAACAACCAAGTAAGCAGAGATGCAGATTCAAAAGGAAAGTCTCCTGGTAATAACTGAAGTGCAGAATTTTGCACAAGGCAGGAAACAAACTTGTAAACAGTGGCGTCACTAGGGGGTGCAGGCTGCACCCGGGTTACACCCTCCAGGGGGTGACACCACCAGAATTTTTTATTTTTTTTATTAAATTTTATTGAAATACAAGGAAATACAATGTAGAGATGCATAGATTTTTTATTAGAGGGACCAGCATTTGTGAACATTAGTGGGACTGGGGAAGTTGTAGACACTTCATTTTTTTGCCCCTTGAGCCAGTGCTGCAATTTCCACAAATAGTTTTCCCGACTGCTTTTGCTTGTTTGTACTTTGTTCCTCCCCTGCCCAATTTCACTATGAATGATGTGGGCATGCCGTGGGGCTTGCGAAGTTGCGCTGCCAGCCTAAACCTGCCTGCCTATCTGTGCTCACTGCTCAGTAACGTGTGGAGCAGTGGAGTCACTCACTGCTGTGCTGTCTCTCTAAATGGGAATTGGGAAATCGTGAGGGGGATGCCTGGCACCTGACCGCATGATTGTCTGACACTGTCTATAAAGTGAAGGAGCCACGTATGATGCCCACCAGACTGGTACGGATATGGTACACTAAGTGCACATTGAAGAGGTAGGAGGAGAGGGCAGGCGGGGGTCAGAGTGCAGAGGTGATTGGCCATAAGAAGTGGTAGACACGCAGCCCGGGGCTGTGCACTGACAGTCTTGGAACAGAGTCAGAAAGCAGAATTTTCATAATTTGCGTGCCTAAACCTTTTCTTTAGTGATTTATTTTTAGAGTGCTCTGTTTATCTTTTCATTTGAGTGTGTGTGTGCCTGTGTTTTTGTGTTTGTGTGTGTCTGCTTTCTGGGGGGAGGGGGGGTGACACCAACCCTAATGACGCCACTGCTTGTAAACAAGTAGCAGGTGTCGAGCAGAATGCCTCTTAGACATTTTTCTTTTTAGTCTGGAGGCTTGGTTTGTGACAGCTAGCCTGCATCTCAATAAACCCCTAAATTGTCACAACCCCCACTGCAAATTACCCCTATACACTATTAACCTCTAACTGTCACATAGCCCATGGCAATTAATACCCTACACTATTAACCCTTAAACCGCCACATAGCCCACCGCAAAGTACCCCCTAACCTCCTAACAGCTAACCCACCAACACCCCTAAACAAACATCCCCTAAGTTACAAAAAAAACCCAAAATTACAGAATAAAAACTAACATTACCAAAAATAAAAAACCTAACATTACAGAAAATAAAAAAACTAACATTATAGAAACTAAAAAAACCTAACATAACAGAAAATAAAAACCTACAATTACATAAAATAAATAAAAAAATTACAAAAAACCCAAACAAACCAGTAAGACCTATGCTAAAACCTACTTCCCCCTCTCGCCCCTGCACCAGTAGAAATCTGCACACTGTGGACCCTCCCCAACTCTCCAATCTTATTCAAATACGCCTCCCCCGCACTTCCACGATATCCTGCCCTGACCTTGCTATAACCCTCTATAACCCTCTATAACAATACTCTCTCCACTGCACTTGACACTCTCGCTCCACCCCAACCTAGCAAAGCCCAACGTTGTCAGCTCCAGCCCTGGCACTCCCAACAAACACGCCACCTAAAAAAATGCTCCCACACTGCTAGACGTGCCTGGAGGAAATCCTGCTCTGAACCTGATTTCATGCACTATAAGTTCATTCTTGCTGATTATTTTTTCATTAAAACACTTGCCAACCGAAGAAATATCCCAACACAAACCTGCAATCTCCCAACTCATCTCCCAGTCACCCCTTCTGCCACTCTCTGCACCCTCCTCCCAACCAACGAGAGTGAAGTGGCTTCCCTTTTGTCTTCCTCATACCTCACTACCTGCCCACTTGTCCCTATTCCTTCACATCTAATTCCTCCTCTGTCTCCCACCCTCACTCCTGCTCTTACTCACATATTCAACCTATCCCTTTCTACCGGCTCATTCCCTGCCTCCTTCAAACATGCAAAGGTCACCCCTATCCTCAAAAAACACTTCCTTGACCCTAACTCCCCTGCAAACTACCGCCCCATATGACTGCTCCAGCTGGCTTCAAAATTCCTTGAAAAACTAGTTTTCAATCACCTAACCTACTTCCTGTCCTCCAACTCATTGCTCGACCTCCTGCAATCTGGCTTCTGTCCCCAACACTCAACTGAGACTGCCCTCACCAAGGTTACTAGCGATCTCCTTTCTGCTAAAAGCAAAGGCTACTACTCGATACTCATCTTACTTGACCTCTCTGCTGCCTTTGACACTGTTGACCATCCCCTTCTCCTACTGACTCTCAGCTCTCTTTGTCTCTGTGACACTGCCCTCTCCTGGATTCACTCTTATCTCTCTAACAGATCCTTCTCTGTCTCTTTTGCTGGTGACTCCTCCTCTCTATTGCATCTGTCTGTTGGAGTACCTCAAGGCTCTGTTCTGGGTCCTCTACTCTTCTCTATTTACACTTCTTCACTGGGTAAACTTATCAACAGCTATGGCTTCAGCTATCACCTCTATGCTGATGATACCCAGATCTACCTTTCCACCCCTGCACTCTCTCCTTCTGTCAATTCTCACATCAGCGACTGCTTATCTGGCATTTCCTCCTGGATGGCCTCTCATCACCTAAAAATAAACATGTCCAAGACCAAACTGCTTCTTATTCCCCCCTCTAACTCTACTCCAGTTTCTAATTTTTCTATCACTGTTGGCGGCACCACTATCTCCCCATCACCCCAAGTACGCTGCCTCGGAGTCACGCTTGACTCAAATCTGTCCTTTATTCCACACATCCAACTGCTCTCTTCATCCCGACGCAACCACCTACACAATATCTCCAAAATTTGTCCGTTTCTGAGTCCTGAAACTGCTAAACAGCTAATCCACTCCCTGGTAATTTTTCGACTTGACTACTGTAACAACTTACTAACTGGCCTCCCTCTCTCCCGCCTCTCTCCCCTCTAATCCATCCTAAATGTATCTGCCAGGCTAATCCACCTCTCTTGACGCTCTGTTTCTGCTGCACCTCTCTGTCTCCCCATTCACAACAGAGTTAAATTCAAAATTCTCAACCTGACCTACAAAACCCTCACCAATGCTGCCCCACCCTACCTGTCCTCATTCATCAACAAATATACTCCTGTTTTCCCCCTAAGATTCAACAACGACCTGCTTCTTGTGTCCTCTACCATCACTTCCTCTCATGCTAGACTACAGGACTTCTCTTGTGTGGCACCAACCCTTTGGAACACACTTCCTTGAGCTGTTAGACTTGCCCCTAACCTCTCCTCCTTTAAACGTTCCCTAAAGACCTTTCTGTTCAGGGAAGCTTATCACCCGACTTATTAACAAACTAACTACACTTAACTACCAGTTGCCCTCTATCTCCTCACTAATATAATTCTCACCTTTGCAGTCCTCACCTCCTGTTTCCCATCCTCCTACCCACCTAGATTGTAAATTCCCACGGAAATAGAGCCCTCAATTCCCCCTGTATTTGTCTGTAAAATGTTGTCTTTTATCGTATTGTTTCTCCATTATACTGTTATCCTTGTACCTATGGGCAGCGCTGCGGAATCTGTTGGCGCTTTATAAATAAAGAGTAATAATAATAATAATAAAGTCCCCTTAAAATGAGCCCATCCCAAAATATTTGTTGTGAAGTGCCCTAGGTGAAGTAATCAGCTCTTTTGGTGAAGAAAACCCTATTCTAAAACCAAAGTAACCCCCCCACCTCCCCAAAAAAAGCCTATCTTAAAAAACCTACTCTAAAAATTGCCCTGAGAAGGCCATTTTGCAGGTAATTGCTCAAAAATTAGAACGCACTTTTGGAGGAAAAATCCCTATACTTAAAAAAATCATAATCTAAAAAAAAACCCCTAACCTAAAAAATAACCCTACCCTAAAAAAAAAGATTGGTAGCGCATTTCCCTTAGAATGGCATTTGGTAGGGCAGTGCCTTAAAGTAAACATAGTATGTTTGCCCATAAATAAACCCTATTCTAAAAACAAATCATAAATAAAAAAAAACTATTCTAAAAAATATGGGGAGCGTAAATTACCGCAAGTTCATATAAAAGCATTTGAGGTAATTTAAACACTGGGCAACTTGTAACACTGTAGTCTCGAAATCTCGTTTTCGTTCCTTGCGTTAATGATAGTGCTCCACTAGTAATCTAGCCCTTTATAGGGAATCCAAATTTCATTTAAATGTTCCTTTAATAAGCACATTTTTAAAGACTAATATTAAAATGAATATGATATTAAAGACATGTACATGGTCTAAAATATACAAAGAAGGCTCTATAATATAAATAAGTATAGTTTAGAGGAGAGAAGCGAAAGATGTGAAATGATAGAAATGATTGCTATGTCATACCAGCAAGAAGACTCATTTCAGTAAAAGAAACAAAATAACTAATTTATTTTAACTGAATGTAACTTTATTAGATGACATTTATCTGCCGAATCATATTTTTCCTATTTTGGTTTCTAACAATATTTACTGAGCTATGAATAATATCTTCCTTCTATATTATTTCTGGCTTGTTTCCACTGCCGTTCCATTAGTTGATTTATAAATTGCATTTGCATTTGGCTCATGTAAGAACATGAAATGCAATATAATCCATTTGATATCAGTCCTGAAACATAATCACATGCCATTACAAAGTTCTCCAAGGTGACACTGCTGTTCAGAAATGATAACCCTAAAATGCTAGTATGTCAGGGTACATATTTCCCTGCATATGCGTAAACAGCTATTTTGTAAATCATTTAATCTCTGGAAAATGGAGATTCAGTACGATTTGTATAAATTATCTTTAGAGCATATATTATTTACCACAAGACTAATTTGCTGGTATAAATTTATATATTTAAGTAGTAGGTCATATCTTTATATTAGTTAAATGTTTTTTATTTATTTTTTAAAATATTTTATAAATTGGATATAAGATTTCTAGAGGAGCTCACTCATGTTTCTGTTCTCTGTAAATGTATAAAGATTTCACAAAATGTATCATTTAAACAATATTTTGTATATTTAATGCTATGGGGCCTATTAAAGAAGGTGCGAGTAGACATGATCCGATATTGCGGATCATGTCCGCTGCACATCAATAAATGCCGACAGCATATGCTGTCAGTATTTATCATTGTACCAGCGATTCTTGTGAACTGCTGGTGCAATGCCGCCCTGCAGGGGGTGTCCATCAACCCGATGGAGGCGGACAGAGGTGGACAGGTTATGGAGCAGCTGTCTTTTCTGTGTTTCTGGTGAGCCTTCAGGGGAACAAGCTCAGGGGAACAAGCTCAGAGCTTGATAAATAGGCCCCATTGTCCACACTAGTTTCCGTATAAGTCTAGTGTTTAAAATGTAATTTAATTTTTTTTATTTTGAATAATCTTGCCCTATACAAACTGATGATCGTTTTAAAGGGACAGTCAACACCAGAATTTTTGTTGTTTTAAACGATAGATAATCCCTTAATTACCCATTCCCCAGTTTTGCATAAACAACACAGTTATAATAATGAAAACAAAAAGAAAGCGCCTCATGGTGTGGTATTTTCAAAACAATGTGAAACGATGCAACAAGCAAACAGGTGAACAGGAACTCACAAGTGTGATGGCACTTTTAGCGAAAAAAGTGCAAGCAGACAGGCTGACCTTTATACAGCAATCAGTACGCTGTAGGCACAATGTCCTAATTGTGGTAGCTGGTTGGCTGGTAGAAAATCCACAGCAGACAAAATCCTTAGGGCTGAGAAGTAAATTTAATGAAAGCTCCAGTTTCGGAAACCAAACAACAAGGCCCCAACAAAAGTGGCTGCAGCTAGTGAAGCAAGTAAATTGCTGTAGTAGCAACTGGTGTTACCGTTGGAGTTTGGCAGAAACAAAACGGTGCTTGGACAGGAAAATTTTAATAAGCTTAGCAACGCGTTTCCTCAGGCTGCATACAAAACATGCCTTCAAAAGGGCTTTAAAAAAGCATACATTGGATGTCATTGGATAATTGATTGACCAGTAATAAGAGGAGAATATACATGTTAAACAGACAATATGTAGCAAAAAATATCGCTACAACTAGCAACATAATATCGACACTGTGTAAGACTTATATAAAATAGATATCATTATACATGTATTTCTAAAAATGGAAAACGAAAAACATTTTGCTTAAAAATACAACTAGAAAATTATAAAAACACTGATAGTATGAACACCTAAAAAAAAACATTGGTAATGTTTTTGAGAAAATATTCATGTTATATTATAAAAATAAAAATGTCATGGATGACATAAGAGGACATATTGGGGCATATGTATCAAGCTCCGAATGGAGCTTGATGCCCTGTGTTTCTGGTGAGCCTGCAGGCTTGCCAGAAACAGCAGTTATGAAGCAGCGGTCACAAAGACCGCTGCTCCATAACCTGTCCGCCTGCTCTGAGCAAGCGGACAGACATCACCGGAAATCAACCCCCCTGTTGGCGGCCTATTGGCCACGAGTCTTGTGAGCTGCTGGTGCAATGCTGAATACAGCGAGCGTATTGCTCGCCATATTCAGCGATGTCTGTTGGACCTGATCCGCACTGTCGGATCAGGTCCGACAGACATTGATAACTAGAGGCAATAGTCTCAATCGGGATGTGAGGGGCATAGATCACAATAGTAGTTATTAGAGCGCACACAGTCGAATAGCTTAAATGCTCAAAAAAATGTGGACGTAGGGAAAGACAAAGTGTGTGTGTGTATAAAAGGTATACTATTTAAAAAATGATGATCTGTTATAACCAAAGATGACAGAACCTGTCAAAAGAAACTAAAATGGGGGGCATAAAAAAGGAATGGGAAAAGTTATACATAAATATAGTAAAAAGTGAGATAAATAAAAAATGATCCATCATAACTAGAAAAAAAGAGACATAATCCTGTTAAAAATAATGATGGAAAGAGGGAAATGAAAACAATAAGGGTACCGATATTTTTTAACCAATCTAGAAGGCCTGAACCAGTAAAGAATTTGTCCCACGGGTTATCAATGCCAGAGTTTTTCTTTAATTCAACAGATAATTCGTCTAATTTCTTAATGGCAAGGGTGACCTTTCCTGTCGAGCCTGTGTTATCAGGGATAAACATACAGCAGGACCCACCAGATTGGGCATCAAGGACTTTACAAACACCCCCCTTCTCTGCTAAGAGCATATCTAGGGCCATGCGGTTTTGGAAGGACATGTAAGAGGTCGGGCCAAGTTGGTCAGCAATGCCCTTGAGGGAATCTCTGTTGTAGTTAACAAAGTGCTGTTAGTTGTTAAATATGTAGTTAATCCAGTCAACATTTTTGTTGACAGTTATAATGGGGATTAAAGATTCAAACCCAGCTTTGACTTGGTCTCGGGCTTCAAATTTGTCTGGTACCCCTCTGGGGACACCTATGGTGTCTATGTATACGTGGGGGTCAAAGCTACCGGGGACAGCCTCGCTTCGTTTATGGTGCGAGGAGGTAGGGTAAGTGTGTGTGTCTGTATTATTTTCACCTAAAATACGCAGTGGCATGATGACCTTTGCTAAAGCACATTCGCCAGTCCACTGTCCCTCTAGGCTAGTGCAAATTTTCATATCCCCGCAAATCCAATATATATATCACCTAAGGACTGAGTGTGATTTTGGGTTTTGAGGTCACTAAACTTAGAGCAGTAATTAGATGTAAAGTTACCTAGGAATCTACACCAGGGTATATAGTAATGCCCTCACCATGGTGTGGAGTTTTAGTGAGGATTGGGTATGTCTTCTTCCAGGTAGCACAGGCTGAATGGTTGGTAAAGGTATTGGTATAAAGGCTGAGAAAACAGGCCTCAGCACTAGTGGGGATGTTAAGGGGGACGGTACCTAAGTGGGGGCGGGAGTTACCACAGACATAACAGTTGGATTTATTGTATTGCTTGGTCGTGAACTTCATCCACTATAACCATAAATTCAGATCGGAGTAGCCTGTTTCGGCAGCCATAGTATCCCCTGGTGAGGGGTTAGCCATGGCAACTATAGTTCGTGATTGGGACTGGGGTTGGGTTGGGGTTTTGTTGTTTAGTGCAGAGACAATTCTGGCCCACTCAGAGGAGTTTACCATATCTTTGATGTGAAATTTACCTTTGGGGCCGCCTGTGCCACCACGTATCCAGGCGGAGAGAATATAAGGACCACTATCGTTTGGACTGCGGTTTTCAATGAAAAGTAAAAAATGTGGTGTGAGTGCTATAGGAACGGTGTAAGCTTAAATCCCTTAGTAGTCTAGTAAATCTCCATATACTGACTATAAGTGAATAGTAAAAGAAAGAGTGTGGGATAAGCGCTCTGTATGGGAGCTCACCAGATAAAAATAGTGTAATATAATATATTCTATTAATTTAAAGAGAATGAAGCCAAGTGATATATAATTTTTTTTAATGAAAAATGTATATTGGTCATATGTGGATATCGTAATAATGGATACCGTAATATACACTATACACAAATAGTTAAAAATACATATATGATGCCGGCATTGATTTAGTTAAAATATAGCTAAGAATTGAGCCATATACATTCGAAATTAGATGTGAATATTTAAAAGACAATTAGTAATGTAACATAAATGTCTAAAAACAAGTACAACCTTGATTAAGCAGAGATGTATGTGTAAATAATAACAATATATTGATTGACAGAAAACAGTGTGGCTGCAGAGAGCTAATAATTACAAACCGCTCTTTTTGTTTGGAGCAAATATCGAGTAAGTCCAATCTGTTAGCCGTTAGAAGCAGCTATGAGAAAAACAAGCCGTGAGCTGTGTGCGTCACATCACCTGACTTAGTCAGAGTCCTCCAATCCTGTGAGCCAAAAGTGGATACAAATTTGAAACAAGAAAGTCTCAATAGAAAATAGAAAATAGGCACTTTGTGTCACTAGTAATACTTGCAAGTGTCCAATGATTTCCTTTAGAGTCAATGATGATGAATTTTTCGCTGTTCAAAACAGCGCAATGTTGATCCGTCTTTATCCCTTTCTTTTAGAGGCTTCTTTGTCCAAAGTGGGTTCCGGCTTGTATAGTATCCGCCGTATTTTGTGAATGATGTTTTATATACAGCAGAAGATTTATCAAGATCTTGATAACTAACACTGCCGAAACACGTAGATTTGCTTACTTTTACAACAAACTTAATCACACATATCGTTATATGTTACAACTCACAGGTTCATTTCGACCTCTATGATAAATATAGAGAGAGATATATGAATAATTCCTGTGTGTAACTTTCTCTCAGTGCTGATTTACTATTTTTTCCTCTCACGGCACAAAAAACAGGTTCATTTCAACCTCCCTGAAAGCATAGAGGTAGATATATGAATAATTCCTGTGTGCCCATCCACTGCATAGTACTTGCACTATAACAAGAATCTTCTGCTGTATATAAAAAATCATTCACAAAATACGGCGGATACTATACAAGCCGGAACCCACTTTGGACAAAGAAGCCTCTAAAAGAAAGGGATAAAGAAGGATCAACATCGCGCTGTTTTGAACAGCGAAAAATTCATCATCATTGACTCTAAAGGAAATCATTGGACACTTGCAAGTATTACTAGTGACACAAAGTGTCTATTTTCTATTTTCTATTGAGACTTTCTTGTTTCAAATTTGTATCCACTTTTGGCTCACAGGATTGGAGGACTCTGACTAAGTCAGGTGACGTGACGCACACAGCTCACGGCTTGTTTTTCTCATAGCTGCTTCTAACGGCTAACAGATTGGACTTACTCAATATTTGCTCCAAACAAAAAGAGCGGTTTGTAATTATTAGCTCTCTGCAGCCACACTGTTTTCTGTCAATCGATATATTGTTATTATTTACACATACATCTCTGCTTAATTAAGGTTGTACTTGTTTTTAGACATTTATGTTACATTACTAATTGTATTTTAAATATTCACATCTAATTTCGAATGTATATGGCTCAATTCTTAGCTATATTTTAACTAAATCGATGCCGGCATCATATATGTATTTTTAACTATTTGTGTATAGTGTATATTACGGTATCCATTATTACGATATCCACATATGACCAATATACATTTTTCATTAAAAAATTTTATATATCACTTGGCTTCATTCTTTTTAAATGAATAGAATATAATATATTACACTATTTTTATCTGGTGAGCTCCCATACAGAGCGCTTATCCCACACTCTTTCTTTTACTATGCGGTTTTCAATGGTCAAGGTTAATCTCATACTAAAGCCGATGTGGCCTGAATTAAGGCAGGACCCGGATTTAAAAAGAATCATCCTATCAATTAAAGATTTGCCATTTTTACCCTTCCTGTCTAATGCACTTTTGGGCTTATATCCCCAGTCAGGAGGGGGTCCGTATTCTATCCCACCGATCCCCAATAGCCACAGTCCTTCCCCCAATAGTCATCCTCCAGGCAGATATAGATAGACCTGGATGGAATGTGGTCGTATAAGTAACATTGCCATGGTACGGGGGGGCATGAAACAATGTCGCAAAAGTCAAAGGTGAAGGTGGCGACATGGGTATTGGAGGAATTATACCAAAAAGTCGTAAGGAAACTTATTGTGGTTTGTGTATTGGCCACTTGTGAGGTTGCCGTGGTAAGGTACGTGGTCATCTTGATAATGGATGACCTCCTGGTCCTGTGGAGTGTGGGGGCAGGCAGAACTGGTGGGGTTGTTGAGTTTGATCCAGTCAGGGCTATGCATAAGGGGGCCAGAGGGCCATGTTCAGAGGGTTGATCCTGGCATGTACCAAAAATCCAGGCTGGTACAATAAACAGGGCACATAGGGAAACCAGGGCAGTATAAACCTGGCATCGGATACTGGGGTCTGTGAAGACAATCATGACGCTGGTTCTGCTGCTCCGGAAGATATAGGTGTTACAGAAGGGACTAGGCAACCAACTTCAACCCTCTTTGGAAACAGTTTTATCCTAGATTCGTGTATCCAGATGGGCTCTTGGGCTGTGAGTACAGCAGTTTGTGTGATGGCCATGACTTCGGTGGGAGGGCCGTATGGAAATCCTCCTTTCTTTAATTTATTCAGCTGTCTGATGCATATTGTATCTCCGACCTTGAAGCTGTGGGTTGGTTCCAGTGAGGGGAGAGGAAAATGAGAAGCCACATCACCATAGTTGCCATTCAAAACAGAGATCAGTTCATGTACATATCATTCCCTAATTATGTACACACCAGTGACTATGTGTGGGGTGTTGGCCCAGGGGGTGGGGAACGGCCGACCCATTAGAATCTCAAAAGGGGATTACTGAGTGGATTTATTTGGGGACATCCGTACCTCAGCTAGCACTGCAGGTAGTTAATCTTGCCATTTAACCCAGTTCCCTCCCGTGGCCTAAAGGAGTTTTTCCTTAATGGTCCGGTTCATTATTTCTACCAGCCCTGAACTCTGGGGGTGGTATGGTATGTGAAACTTCCATTTAATCTGTAGGTGTAGTACCAATTCCTACAATATCTTGATAACAAAGGCAGGGCCATTGTCTGAGTTAATCTGCAGGGGGCAACCAAATCGGGGAATGATGTCAGTACAAAGGTGTTTAACAACTTGTTTTCCGTCTTCCCTAGTAGTAGGGAAGGCTTTGGGTCAGCGGGAGAATTGGTCAACTAGGTAGAATTGTTTGGATCCTGTTTTAGGGATATGTGTGAAGTCTACATGTAGGTGGGTGAAGGGGGCGGCTGGTGGTGTTAGGTGGTCATGTTTTGCTGGCTTGTTGTTATGTTTGGTTTGGAGGCAGGTGATGCAATGACCTATGTAGGATTACACATGTAGGGTCAAGGGATTCTGTCCACCCGTCAAGATTATCCACAAAAGGGTCTACCATAATCCAACCCACATCCTCCTGATGGGCCACATATTCTTTACATGTTTCTCCCGGGATCTGCTTTTTAGACTAACTAGTCCCCATGGTCCCCTGGTCAAGTGATGTTATTAACGCCACACAAATCAGTAGGGATAAGCGTATGTTGGAGACAAGTTACAACCGACTCCATCACTAGCAATCACTAACAGCTGTTCCGTACAGGATTAACCCGTAGTCGACAAAACTGATAAATAGGACAAATGTGACACTCAAGGTTGACAGTTGTCTCCAACAGCTCATGCGATAGTGAACACAGGACACAGATACCACTTGCTATCACCTAGCCGCGTATCATTAGGTTTCCCTTCAACATGGTAAGTGGGGCGTATTGCACCTGAGTCCTTATGTCCTTATAATAGAATAGCAGCAATAAGACACACAAGACATACAACACAAATAGCAGTGGTAAGATACTGGTTTCACCAAGACTTCGGGGGGGGTCAAATTACACTTTACTCCGGAGGTCTACCACAGGCTCTTTTCCAACCCGGGGTCTACCATAGACTAATCCCTTTAATAAGTGGATGGACCCTTATGGGCTCCCTCCAGGGCATGAAATTATGTCACAATTTATAGACAAAATTACTTAACCCTTTGGGGGCTCCTGGTCCATCCCACTTTCTGACACCAGACTGTTGGGAATAGAGAATTTCCCGGGACAATTCTTGGATGCTGAGTCTTGGCAAAAACAGGAATCTTCGGGGCTCCAGGAACACTCAGAAAATAACACCTCAGGCAAGCTGTGTCATTAGCAAGTGCTCGTTTATTATGGGTACAGCAGTAACTTATATAATAGTGGATACACGCAGGCATCCGGTACGCAACAAAAACATTATTTGCATAGCATATAGCCTTATAGACTTATTTGGTATTTTGCATAACATATTTGTAAGCAATGAAACTGAACATTTGTGATAGCTGAGAAGGATGTACATGGTATATAGGTCATGTGTCTTAGCTCTGAACCTTGTGCCAGAAAACAACAGGAAGCACCTGTGAACCACAGACAGAATAGACAGCAGCACATAATATTAGTAATATACGAGTGGTGTGTGATAAAAGAGTGCATGTGACAAGGCAATACTACCTGACAATAATATTAGTGAAAGGGAAATAATAAATAGTAAATGTGTTAATCAATTGGGTGTTAACATATATATGTATGAACAACATACACATATATACACAATATATCATTACATAATATATATGTTTTCTGGAAGTGGGAAAAGAGGAAAAAAGAGGGTTGGAGTAATGGGGATTAATTAAAGGCTGTCAGATCAACATTGGAGTTGAGACCTGAAGGAAACAATGTGTTTAATTTATGTATCCAAAAGATCTCACGTTGTCTGAGTTTTATAAACCAGTTGTAGTCAGTAGATGGAGGAATGTAGTCAATAGGATAACATTTACAAAATCTGACGATTACTGTCATGTTTGGTAAGACAGTTATCTGGCACACTATGTTTGATATTTTTCTTATTACAGTTTTTACAGTTTCAACAATGCTCCCCCCAACAGGTACAGGCCTTTCTGGAGGTATGGCCCACATATTGTACCCCACAAATACATTCTAATACATAGACAATGAAGCTAGAATCACAATTGAAGAATCTTGAAATTTTTAAATTTTCACCTGTCGAATTAGATTTAAAAGTTTTTTTTACCAGATGTTATGTGTTTGCATGTATTGCATCCTCTCTTACTACATTTATAAATCCCTTCATGTTCTAAAAAAGTTTTTGATTTTCCTTTTGTAGTGAAACAACTTGTGTTTTTATGTTTTACCCTTTTACAGAGTGCTAGTTTGCTTCTGAGTGTGGGAGCCCTGGTGTAAACAATTTTTGGCTGCTCACTAACAATAGTTTTATGAACCGGATGTTTTTGGATTATATACCAGTGTTTATTTAAAATATGACGTATTTGTTATAATTGCTATTGTATTGTGTAATAAACTTGGTTGTCTTTGTTTGTCCTGTTGGCAATGGTTTTTTATAAAAGTGTTATTCTATCTAACAACCTAGCTATATTTAGGCATTGGTCTAATAGATCTTTGGGATAACCCTTGTCTATGAATCTGTCAAAGATAATACGACTTTGTTGGTCAAAGGTTTCTATAGGTGTTCAATTAAGTCTGATTCTCTCTAATTGACTGTAGGGTAGATTGCGTTTCCACCACATATGGTGATTAATAGTGACATGTTGGTAGCTGTTGCTATCTACCTTTTTAAAAAAGGTTTGAGAACAGAGGAAACCTTCATTGTCCCAACTTAAAGTGAGGTCTAAATAGTCAATGGATTTATTGTTGATGCTAGCTGTAAAAGAGAGGCCCATTTCATTATTATCCAAAGAGGAGACATCCTTCCAAATAAAAATTAGGTCATCAATGTAACAGCCATAGAACACCAGATTCGCTCTAAAGTGTTGATATTAGGTTGCTAGTTGTAGCGATATTTGTTGCTACATATTGTCCGTGTTACATGTATATTCTCCTCTTATTACTGGTCAATCAATTATCCAATGACATCCAATGTATGTTTTTTTAAAGCCTTTTTGAAGGCATGTTTTGTATTCATTATATTACACTGAAGCAATGGCACTACTCTGGCTTTCCCCTTGAAATAATATGTAAGGATAATCAATTTATTCTTTTATATTTTTAATCCCAAATTATGCAAAGTGGATGGTGCTGGTGCATAAATAATAATTCAAAACACAATAAGGAATGGTGCATGAAAGAAAAGCACCAAAACCTAGAAAACTATGCACAAATAGCACTCTAGGCCCAAATGGGCAGTGAAATTACAAACTAATAAAATATAACATTTAATGGTCTAAATTAAAAATGAGTAACATACAAAACTTTAAAAACAACACTGAGCACTAGTCCTGTATGATAATAGATAAGTCATAGGGATATTATCTAAGAAAATGTGGCCTAAGAGTATTAATAATAGATAAAATATGCACATTAAAGTTGCTTAGAATAATCAGTTAATTAGTCTAACTAGAGTACATACAGCAGCCATAGGAGTGTGTGTAATATCACTGTGTACTGTTGGTGTTTACTTATGAGTTTGAAAATAGCCAAATGTAATCCGGTATCCAAAACGTTAGATATATAATCTATGAGGCTGATCATTTCTGTCTGGGCCAAAACGTACTGTTATTGCAATAAAGTAACATTTTACTTGGATGTCCTTCTTTCCTTTCCAAACATTGTTTTGTTATTCTGCCAAACTCCAACGGTAACACCAGATGGTACTACAGCAATTTACTTGCTTCACTAGCTGCAGCCATTTTTTGGGGGCCTAGTTGTTTGGTTTCCAAAACCGGAGCTTCTCACAAGACTTTTGGGAACCGGACCAGAGACCACTTCGGTGTCATTACATCTCCTTTTCAGCCCTAAGGATTTGTTTTTAAGAATTCTAGCTCCCCCTATTTTTATCTTTTTTACATAATTTTTAAAACAATATCATTTTTTGGTGCTTACGTAGAGGGTGCTGCACACACAAAAAGGTTATTAACATGCAGTCCAAGGAAGACAGAGATAAAAAAAGATCTTCTTTCAATCTTTTAGGTAGATCGGTTTCCACAAATATTTACATAGATTCTGAGCTAACAAAATCCATGAAAGACCTTTTTTATGCTTTGGAAGAGGAGACTCTAAAAGAACACTGTCATTGGTGGGATTTGACAACCTTTGAAAAATATTTAGAACTTAAGCAAATCCCCAGAGGCTTACGTATTTTAAAACTTTGCGCTTTTAAGGATGACCCATAATTATTGGATAAATGGTATAATATTTTAAATTATTGTTCAACGAAATGAATGAACATTTTAAATGAACACAGATGTATTTTATTTAACCAATGTAGTGACAAAATAGAAAAAATACAAACCAAATTGACCAAACATATAGATAAACCCGATTATGAACGTTTAATAAAAGGGATGTATGAGTGCACTGATAAATTCCAGGAAGAAATAGTCCTGTCTAAAAATAAGAAATAGAAAGATACAACGAGGACTACAAAAAAGATCAGGTATATAGTTTTAATCATATTGCTAAAACCACTCAGAACTCGAATAATGGGAATCAACAAACATCAAGTTTCCATAAGAATAGTGAACCAGATGAGCCTGCAAGACTTTCTAACCAGCAAGACAATTGGACTATAGTTCAACACAAACCTAGACATTACAATAAAAGGAGTTACCACAATCAAAATTCATGTATCACAACCAAATCATTTACAAAAAAAACTGCAGATTAATTATGAATCTCAGGATAGACCTTGATATAATAATTATGAATCACATAATAGACACCAAAAAATGTTTTAAAAATTGAGAAATTACGAAAATTACGAAAGCCCAAGAGATAGGAATAACCAACATCCTTATAATGGATACACACATAACCCACAATACCATAACCACAGACAGCGCAATTATTCAGACACCCCTGGTGCCCAGTCTAACATCCAACATAATCAATATTACAATCGTTACCACCCCTTGACTTCTGTTTCTAAAGACAATATCTTTCCGAACAACCAATCAGACAAAACTCCTCTTCTTTTTTAGAGATTCCTCCCCAACATCACATAACTTCTATAGAGGAAGCAAATTCCAGAAAAAGGCCTTTTTACACAGACCAAAAGGCTCTAGAGGTAGAGGCATTATCGCCAAGAAAAAAAAAACTACACAAATTAGAAAAATAAATCTTCAATTTATCCTCACATACACTCTCTATGAGTGAAAAGAGAGTCCTAAACAAATGTCTATCCTTTTCCCTCCCAATCCCCACAACCGTTTTTAATTTGCTTGTAGACACTAATTGTTTTACAAGAAAACTATCCCTTCAAAAATACTTTGCACAAAAAATCTGAAAAAACAACAACCTCACAGTCACAGATGAAAATAATATGTGCATCCTTAGTTACTGATTCCATAAACACGAGCAATAATATACCCACAATACACTGTTCCATAAATGATCTAATGTCACATCTTTATGAAGATTTCATTCATACCGATGTGAAAATTAAAACATCTTTTTCGCCAGCATTAGGATCAAGCCAATATATAGAAATTTTTCGAAATCTTGTCTTAGATGACCTTGATAAAATATCTAAAAATTTTCGCAAAAGGTTTTATAGAAATTTAAGCAGCAAACACGCCATTACGTCTTTAACAAACAATCACAATATTAGTATATGTGATGCTGACAAAGGGATCGTTAGACAAAACATTAACGATTACCTCAAAGAAGATGAAAAAATCCTTAAAAACTAAAACTACTATAAATTCTTATCCAAAGACCCCACCAATTCTTTCCTAAAAACATATCATAATCTAATTTAAAAAGGAGCAAACCTCAAAATTCTTAATAAAGATGAAAGGAATTTTTTGATTTTTTTTGGAAAATAAGTAATCCCAGCATTGCACATTACTATAACTTACCAAATCCATACAAATTTACAAAATCCCCCTGGATGCTCCATAATTGCTGGCATTGAAAATCTTACATATAATGTATCATATTACATAGATCTTCATTTACAAAAATATGTGTTGGGACTACCCTCCTATATCAGAGAAAGCACACACCTGTTACAACAACTTCAAAATTTCAATAATAAAGGAGACCTCACATGGATTACATGTGATGTCAACTCATTATACTCTAATATACCACATCATTTGGGTATTCATGCTATTTGCCTTTTTTTAACCAAGACACTTACATGCCAGCAATACAAAAACAATATATTTAAGAAAGTATTGAATACATTTTACAACACAATTATTTTATGTTTCAAGACACTTTTTATTTACCGATCAAGGGAACGGCCATGGGAACCAGATTCACTCCGAGTTTTGCTAATTTGTATATGGGTATCTTTGAGGAGAAACATATCTACTCATCCCATTTTAGAGCGAATCTGGTGTTCTATGGCCGTTACATTGATGACCTAATTTTTATTTGGAAGGGTGACACTCTTTCGGCAACAGATTTTGTCACCTCTTTGGATAATAATGAAATGGGCCTCTCTTTTACAGCTAACATCAACAATAAATCCATTGACTATTTAAACCTCACTTTAAGTTGGGACAATGAGGGTTTCCTATGTTCTCAAACCTTTTTTAAAAAGGTAGATAGCAACAGCTACCAAAATTTCACTAGTTATCACCATATGGGTTGGAAACGCAATTTACCCCACAGTCAATTCGAGAGAATTAGACCTAATTGTACATATATAGAGGCTGAATTATCATATGTCTGTCGGACCTAATCCGACAGTGCAGATCAGGTTCGACAGACATCACTGAATACGGAAAGCAATACGCTCTCTGTATTCAGCATTGCACCAGCAGCTCACAAGAGCTACTGGTGCAACGCCGCCCCCTGCAGACTCAAGGACAATAGGCCGCCAGCAGGGTGGCGATTCCTGCCTGCCTCATCAGAGCAGGCAGACAGGGTTATGGAGCAGCGGTCTTTAGACTGCGGAGCTTGATAAATGGGCCTCATAGAAACCTTTGACCAACAATGTCGTATTATCTTTGACCGATTCATAGACAAGGGATACCCCAAAAATCTATTACACCAATGCCTAAATAGAGCTAGGTCGTTAGATAGAAAAACACTTTTAGACAAAACCATTGCCAACAGGACATTGACAACCAAGTTTCCTCAGATTGCATGTTTATTACACAATACAATAGCAATTATAAACAAATACGTCATATTTTAAATAAACACTGGTATATAATCCAAAAAGATCCGGTTCATAAAACTATTGTTAGTGAGCAGCCAAAAATTGTTTACACCAGGGCTCCTACACTCAGAAGCAAACTAGCACCCTGTAAAAGGGTAAAACATAAAAACACAAGTTGTTTCAATACAAAAGGAAAATCAAAAACTTTTTTAGGACATGAAGGGATTTATAAATGTAGTAAGAGAGGATGCAATACATGCAAACACATAACATCTGGTAAAAAATTTTTTAAATCTAATTCGACAGGTGAACATTTTGAAATTTCAAGATTCTTCAATTATGATTCTAGCTTCATTGTCTATGTATTAGAATGTATTTGTGGGGTACAATATGTGGGCCATACCTCCAGAAAGGCCTGTACCTGTTGGGCGGAGCATTGTCGAAACTGTAAAAACTGTAATAAGAAAAATATCAAACATAGTGTGCCAGATAACTGTCTTACCAAACATGATGGTAATCATCAGATTTTTAAATTTTATCCTATCGACTAGATTCCTCCATCTACTGACTGCAACCGGCTTATAAAACTCAGACAACGTGAGACCTTTTGGATACATAAATTAAACACATTTGGCTAGATTACGAGTTTTGTCAGTAAGGCTGTGCGGTGCTAATGAGCAGTTTTCCCTCCCCGCTCACCTACATCTCAACTCAATACCAGTGCTGCTTACGTTAGTGGTGAGCTGGTGTAACGTGCTTGTGCACGATTGCTCCATAGGGATCAATGGGGCTGAGCCAGCTGAAAAAAACAACTAACACCTGCAAAAAAGCAGCGTAAAGCTCCTAACACAGCCCCATTGTTTCCTATGGGGAAATAAATGTTATGTCTACACCTAACACCTTAACATGAACCCAGAGTCCAAACACCCCTAATCTTACACTTATTAACCCCTAATCTGGCGCCCCCAACATTGTAGCTAGCTTACAACAAGTAACGACATTGTAGCTAGATTACGATTTTTGTCAGTAAGGCTGTGCGGTGCTAATGAGCAGTTTTCCCTCACCGCTCACCTACAGACAGCGCTGGTATTACGGGTTTTTAGAAACCCAGCGTTAGCCGCAGAAAAGTGAGTGGAGAGAAAAATTTAGCTCCACATCTCACCTCAATACCAGTGCTGCTTACGTTAGAGGTGAGCTGGTGTAACGTGCTTGTGCACGATTTCCCCATAGGGGTCAATGGGGCTGAGCCAGCTGAAAAAAACAACTAACACCTGCAAAAAAGCAGCGTAAAGCTCCTAACGCAGCCCCATTGATTCCTAGGGGGAAATAAATGTTATGTCTACACCTAACACCTTAACATGAACCCAGAGTCCAAACACCCCTAATCTTACACTTATTAACTCCTAATCTGCCGCCCCCGACATTGTAGCTAGCTTAGGGTTTATTTTTATTTTACAGGCAACTTTGTATTTATTTTAACTAGGTAGAATAGTTATTAAATAGTTATTAACTATTTAATAACTACATAGCTAAAATAAATACAAAAGTACCTGTAAAATAAAACCTAACCTAAGTTACAATTACACTTAACACTACACTATAATTAAATTAATTCCCTAAATTAACTACAATTAAATGCAATTAAATACAATTATCTAAAGTACGAAAACACCCCACTAAATTACAGAAAATAATAAAATAATTGCAAGTTTTTTAAACTTATTACACCTAATATAATCCCCCTAATAAAATAAAAAATCCCCCCAAAATAATAAAAAGCCCTACCCTATACTAAATTACAAACAGCCCTTACCCCTTAATAAAACCTAACACTAACCCCTTGAAGATCACCCTACCTTGAGAAGTCTTCACCCAACCGGGCCAAAGTCCTCAACGAAGCCAGGCGAAGTGGTCCTCCAGACGGGCAGAAGTCTTCATCCAAGCCGGGAAGAAGAGGTCCTCCAGATAGGCAGAAGTCTTCATCCAGACGGCATCTTCTATCTTCATCCATCCGGCGCAGAGAGGCTCCATCTTCAAGACATCCGACGCGGAGCATCCTCTTCAAACGACGTCCAACTGGAGAATGAAGGTTCCTTTAAATGACGTCATCCAAGATGGCGTCCCTTCAATTCCAATTGGCTGATAGAATTCTATCAGCCAATCGGAATTAAGGTAGAAAAAATGCAATCAAAAGATGCAATCAGCCAATAGGATTGAGCTCACATTCTATTGGCTGATCCAATCAACCAATAGAATGCCAGCTCAATCCTATTGGCTGATTGGATCAGCCAATAGGATTGAACTTCAATCCTATTGGCTGATTGCATCAGCCAATAGGATTTTTTCTACCTTAATTACGATTGGCTGATAGAATTCTCAGATGCTCCGTGTCGGATTGTCTGATGCAATCAGCCAATAGGATTGAGCTCACATTCTATTGGCTGATCCAATCAACCAATAGAATGCCAGCTCAATCCTATTGGCTGATTGCATCAGCCAATAGGATTGAACTTCAATCCTATTGGCTGATTGCATCAGCCAATAGGATTTTTTCTACCTTAATTACGATTGGCTGATAGAATTCTATCAGCCAAACGGAATTGAAGGGATGCCATCTTGGATGATGTCATTTAAAGGAACCTTATTCTTCAGTTGGACGTCGTTTGAAGAGGATGCTCCGCGTCGGATTTCTTGAAGATGGAGCCGCTCCGCCCCGGATGGATGAAGATAGAAGATGCCGCCTGGATGAAGACTTCTGCCTGTCTGGAGTAACTCTTCTTCCCGGCTTGGATGAAGACTTCTGCCCATCTGGAGGACCACTTCGCCCGGCTTTGTTGAGGACTTCGGCACGGGTTGGGTGAAGACTTCTCAAGGTAGGGTGATCTTCAAGGGGTTAGTGTTAGGTTTTATTAAGGGGGTATTGGGTGGGTTTTAGAGTAGGGTTGGGTGTGTGGGTGGTGGGTTTTAATGTGGGGGGTATTGTACTTTTTTTACAGGTAAAAGAGCTGATTACTTTGGGGAAATGCCCCGCAAAAGGCCCTTTTAAGGGCTATTTGTAATTTAGTATAGGGTAGGGCTTTTTATTATTTTGGGGGGCTTTTTTATTTTATTAGGGGATTAGATTATGTGTAATTAGTTTAAAAAACTTGTAAATATTTTATTATTTTCTCTAATTTAGTGGGGGTTTTTTTCCGTACTTTAGATAATTGTATTTAATTGTATTTAATTGTATTCAGTTTAGGGAATTAATTTAATTATAGTGTAGTGTTAGGTGTTAGTGTAACTTAGGTTAGGTTTTATTTTACAGGTATATTTGTCTTTATTTTAACTAGGTAGCTATTAAATAGTTAATAACTATTCTACCTAGTTAAAATAAATACAAAGTTGCCTGTAAAATAAAAATAAACCCTAAGATAGCTACAATGTAACTATTAGTTATATTGTAGCTATCTTAGGGTTTATTTTATAGGTAAGTATTCAGTTTTAAATAGGAATAATGTAGTTAATGATAGTAATTTTATTTAGATTTATTTAAATTATATTTCAGTTAGGGGGTGTTAGGTTTAGGGTTAGACTTAGGTTTAGGGGTTAATAACTTTATGATTGTGGCGGTGACGTTGGGGGCGGCAGATTAGGGGTTAATAGATGTAGGTAGGTGTCGGCAATGTTAGGGCAGGCAGATTAGGGTTTAATAAGATTTAACTAGTGTTTGAGATGAGGGAGTGCAGCGGTTTAGGGGTTAATATATTTACTATAGTGGCGGCGATGTCCGGTTCAGCAGAATAGGGGTTAAAAATGTATTATAGTGTTTGCAATATGGGGGGGCCTCGATTTAGGGGTTAATAGGTAGTTTATGGGTGTTAGTCTACTTTTAAGCACAACTCGTAATCTAGCAGATTGTTTCCTTCAGGTCTCAACTCCAATGTTGATCTGGCAGCCTTTAATTAATCCCCATTACCCCAACCCTCTTTTTTCCTCTTTTTCATACTTCCAGAAAATATATATATTATGTACTGATATATTGTGTATATATGTGTATGTTGTTCATACATATATATGTTAAGACCTTTTCCACCAATTCATTAACACATTTACTATTTATTATTTCCCTTTCACTAATATTATGTTTTCGTCTTTGACTTCTATCATTATTTTTAACAGGATTATGTCTCTTTTTTTCTAGTTATAATGACTCATTTTTTATCCATCTCACTTTTTACTAAATTTATTTATTATTTTTTACCATTCCTTTTTTTTACCCCCTTTTTTGTTTCTTATGACAAGTTCCGTCATATTTGGTTATAACAGATCATCATTTTTTTAAAATATTATACCTTTTATACACACACACACACACGTTGTCTTTACCTACGTCCACACTTGTTTTAAACATTTGAGCTATTCGACTGTGTGCGCTCTAATAACTACTATAGTGATCTATACCCCTCACATCCCAATTGAGACAATATGTCCTCTTAGGTCATCCATTTTTAGGTGTTCATACTATCAGTTTATATATGTTTTTATCATTTTCTAGTTGTATTTTTAAGCAAAATGTTTTTTGTTTTCCATTTTTATAAATACATGTATAACAATCTATTTTATATAAGTCTTACACAGTGTTGATATTATGTTGCTAGTTGTAGCGATATTTGTTTCTACATATTGTCCGTGTTACATGTATATTTTCCTCTTATTACTGGTCAATCAATTATCCAATAACATCTGATGTATGCTTTTTTAAAGCTATGTTTTGTATTCATCTTGAGGAAACGGCCAGAGCAATACGGCTGAGACACGCGTTGCTAAGCTTGTTAAAATGTGTTCTATTTTAGTCGGATGTCCTTCTTTCCTTTCCAAGCACCGTTTTGTTATTCTGCTAAACTCCAACGGTAACACCAGACCAGTGGCGGCTGGTGACTTTTGAAGATGGGGGAGCACTAGCCCTGCCCCTCAGATGGCTCGGCCCATTTTAATGTGTGTGCGTATATATACACACTCTGCCAGTTACCTTAACACATCCTTATGTACAAGGTGAGCGCAGTGTGTTATGTGTATTACTGTGTGTTGTTAAAGTCTATGTGTGAGGTATGTACATAACTAACCTGTGTATATTGAAAGACAAGAGCACCACATACAGCCTGCAGTTACTATATACTGGGTACAAGAGTCCTGTCACTGGGGCAGTATAAGGACTTTTATATATATATATATATATATATATATATATATATATATATATATATATATATATATGATATATATATAAATAAAAGTATGATTTTTTATATATATATATATATATATATATATATATATATAGATAGATAGATAGATAGATAGATAGATAGATAGATAGATATATTTGTGTGTGTGTGTGATTAGGAAGCTGTATGACATGATTTTACACACAAATGTTACCTGACATTTGCTCCTACAAGTTATGAGAAAATTTAAGTTTGCTCAGAACATGTAGGAGCAAATGGGTTAAATAAACTAAATAAACTGTTCAACTTTGTAAGCTGAGGAAATAATTATAAAAAATGAAAATGAAGCTTTCAAAACTAACGGCTAGATTTAGAGTTTGGAGTTAGCTGTCAAAACCAGCGTTAGAGGCTCCTAACGCTGGTTTTGGGATACCGCTGGTATTTAGTCAGTCAGGAAAGGGTCTAACGCTCACTTTGCAGCCGCGACTTTTCCATACCGCAGATCCCCCTACGCCATTTGCGTATCCTATCTTTTCAATGGGATCTTTCTAACGCTGGTATTTAGAGTCTTGGCTGAAGTGAGCATTATAAGAGGATCTCCTCTTCAGTTCCATCGGTGGCTCGTCTGAGTGAAGACGACTCAAGGTAGGATGATCTTCAGGGGGGTAGTGTTAGGTTTTTTTAAGGGGGGTTTGGGTTACATTAGGGGTATGTGGGTGGTGGTTTTTAATGTTGGGGGGGGTTGTATTTTTCTTTTACAGGCAAAAGAGCAGTTTTCTTTGGGGCATGCCCCGTAAAAGGCCCTTTTGAGGGCTGGTAAGGTAAAAGAGCTTTGAACTTTTTAAATTTAGAATAGGGTAGGGCATTTTTTTATTTTGGGGGGCTTTGTTATTTTATTAGGGGGCTTAGATTAGGTGTAATTAGCTTAAAATTGTTGTAATTTTTTTTAATGTTTGTAACTTATTTTTTTTATTTTTTGTAACTTAGCTTTTTTATTTTTTGTACTTTAGTTAGTTTATGTAATTGTATTTAATTGTAGTTATTTGTAGTTAATTTATTTAATTAATAATTTAATGATAGTGTAGTGTTAGGTTTAATTGTAGGTTAGGATTTATTTTACAGGTAAGTATTTAGTTTTAAATAGGAATAATTTATTAAAGTATAGTGTAGTGTTAGGTGTAATTGTAACTTAGGTTAGTTTTTATTTTACAGGTAAATTTCTCTTTATTTTAGCTAGGTAACTATTAAATAGTTAACAACTATTTAATAGCTATTGTATCTAGTTAAAATACATTGAAATTTGCCTGTAAAATAAATATTAATCCTAAAATAGCGACAATATAATTATAATTTATATTGTAGCTATATTTAGACTTAGCTTTAGGGGTTAATAAATTTATTAGAGTAGCGGTGAGGTCCGGTCGGCAGATTAGGGGTTAATACTTGAAGTTAGGTGTCAGCGATGTTAGGGTGGGCAGATTAGGGGTTAATACTATTTATTATAGGGTTATTGAGGCGGGAGTGAGGCGGATTAGGGGTTAATACATTTATTATAGTAACGGTGAGGTCCGGTCGGCAGATTAGGGGTTAATTATTGTAGGTAGCTGGCGGCAACGTTGTGGGGGCAGATTAGGGGTTAATAAATATAATATAGGGGTCGGCGGTGTTAGGAGCAGCAGATTAGGGGTACATAGGGATAACGTAGGTTGCGGCGGTGTACGGAGCCGCAGTTTAGGGGTTAATAATAATATGCAGGGGTCAGCGATAGCGGGGGCGGCAGATTAGGGGTTAAGACATAGTGTTAGGTGCAGACATAGGAAGTGTTTCCCCATAGGAAACAATGGGGCTGCGTTAAGAGCTGAACGCTGCTTTTTTGCAGGTGTTAGGTTTTTTTTCAGCTCAAACTGCCCCATTGTTTCCTATGGGGGAATCGTGCACGAGCACGTTTTTGAAGCTGGCCACGTCCGTAAGCACCGCTGGTATTGAGAGTTGCAATGGTGGTAAATATGCCATACGCTCCCTTTTTGGAGCCTAACGCAGCCCTTCTGTTAACTCTAAATACCAGCGGTATTTAAAAGGTGCGGGAGAAAAAAAGCCAGCGTTAGCTACGCGGGTCGTTACCGACAAAACTCTAAATCTAGCCGTAAGTGTTATAAACTAAACAGAGACACTAAGGATCTGGCATACATAGGACAAGAAAAGTCAGGCTGGCACTGATAACATAAACCATGTAATTAAGCCAAGCAAACCCCTGGCTCACCTTACCTCTGTTTTTTGCTTTCACTCCCTTCAGTCTGTGTGCATGGCTCAGTCTCAGGCAGAGAGAATGTGGGGGGAGGGGATTGCAGATCGTGCATTGGCTGCTCTGACAGGATTTGAAAAGTTTGTATTCTGCCTGAAAAAAAGCCCTGTGCAAATAATACAGTAGAATCAGTGTATTGATGCAACCTCTGTACATGATCTGCAATCTCCTCCACCCACATTCTCTCTGCCTGAGAGTCTGCAACCTTCTATACACTGCTGCAGACAGTTTACTAGTTATATTTATACAGTATTTGATGCCTCACCTAACAGGAGCTAACTGTTCCAGCAGCTTCTCTGCTCTCCTCTGCACCCCCTCACGTCACTATCTGAAGTTTGACTCTGAACTGATTGAAGTGATGCTCCTCCTCCCACACACACAGCTCTTAGTGTGCGAGTGTCACGTGACAGCTGGCTCTCACTCGCACATTAAGAGCTGTGCGGTTAGGAATGCTATGGGCTGGTTTGTAGGTGGCACTGCAGGCAATTCAGGCTGACAGTGGAAAGGGCTTTTGCCATTACTTCTATCTATGTGCGATATATAGAAGTATTAGGCAAAAGCCCATTCCACTTTGAGCCTAAAGATTTAAAAACTGCAATTTTAATGTTTTTTAGTCAAAATTGCAGTGGAGCCTGGAGTATTTTTTTATTTAATAAGCAAAAAAGGTTTAAAAATGTAATTTGTTTTTTTTCTTTCTCACTCTTTCTTTTTTTTTCCATCAGGGGTCAGGGGGTTCATGTGCTCAAGTGCTCCTATAGAGGAGCCTCCACTGCACCAGACGCTACTACAGCAATTTACTTGCTTCACTAGCTGCAGCCATTTTTGTTGGGGCCTAGTTGTTTGGTTTCTGAAACCGGAGCTTCTGACAAGACTTTTGGGAACCGGACCAGATACCACTTCAGTGTCATTACATCTCCTTCTGAGCCTTAAGGATTTTGCCTGCTGTGGATTTCCTACCAGCTCACCAGCTACCACAATTAGGACATTGTGCCTACAGCATACTGACTGTTTTATAAAGGTCAGCCTGCCTGCTTGCACTTTTTTTTGCTAAAAGTACCATCACACTTGTGAGTACCTGTTCACCTGTTTGCTTGTCCCATCGTTTCACATTGTTTTGAAAATACCACACCATGAGGCGCTTTCTTTTTGTTTTCATATTCTAGATGCACTGAATCTCCATCGGTCACAAGAAAAGCTGCCTTTATCATTGCCCTTGATCGTCACTAAAGACTTTTAATTTTGTAATATATTTGCAATTGCAGTTATCACTGTTTCTTTATTGCTATCATTTTTTCCTTTTTTGATCTTTAAGTTGTTATATTTATTACTTTGGTACACAGATCTTCATTATTATATATAGTTATAATCAATTTGTTTTTAAGAATTCTAGCGCCCCCTATTTTTATGTTTTTGACATAATTTTTAAAACAGTTATAATAATACATCTTTTACCTCTGTAATTACCTTGTATCTAAGCCTCCTCAGACTGCCCCTTTATTTCAGTTCTTTTGACAGACTTGCTTTTTAGTCAATCAGTGCTCACTCCTCTGCAAATTCACGTGCATGAGCTCAATGTTATCTTTATGAAACACATAAACTATTGTCCTCTAGTGGTTAAAAACTGTCAAAATTCATTAAGATTAGAGGCGGCCTTCAAGGTCTAAGAAATTAGCATATGAACCTCCTAGGTTTAGCTTTCAACTAAGAATACCAAGGTAACAAAGCAATATTGGTGATAGAAGTAAATTGGAAAGTTGTTTAAAATTACATGCCCTATTTTAATCATGAAAGTTTTTTTTGGACTTGACTGTCCCTTTAAGTCCATTTATTTGGAGTAAATTTAAATTTTGCTAACTTATCATTATGAAAACTTTTAGAGATAAGATAAATAAAACAAGCCATGCTAACATCTTCCTACATTTTGGAATGACAATAAAGTCAGATATGTAGGTTTATACTTTCATTAAAATGATGCAAACCTTTAAAAGATACTTTATTAATGATGTTCACAGAAATTATGCAATAACTGCCTAATATACCTAAGGGACATAATATAATGTAAACTCCATTTTTATTATAACATCAAGACCTACATACAGTATATATATATTGGCTGCTGTTGCTCTATGTCAGTTACAGGACTGTAGCTGATTTTCCCTTTTGTTTTTTTCTTTCATGTTTTTACATGCAACTGATTTTTAACATTTTTTTTAACATTTTTTGTACAAAATAAAGCTGTATTTTTCAACTTTTAACAATTTGACATATACTCTTTTTCATATGGTCTGGAGATGCGGATTAGCAGAGCGTTTGTATATATATATATATATATATATATATATATATATATATATTAATGCCAACTATAGATTAAGCTTATGAGTGGAGCACTATGTATCGCTCCTGCTCCATTGCTTCCACGCTAACTGTGCTTGACGCTTCATAAATACATATTTCAATATATACCTGATGTTGTTTTTGTAATATATATATATATATATATATATATATATTTATTTATTTATGATTATATACTGTATATGTATAGATATATAAAGACATATATGGCAATATCTATTTAAAAATACATAGAACATATCCCCTATGTGTATACATATCTGTAAATACATAAATACACATATAAATACATGAATGCATATGTACACACATATAAACACACACACACATATATATATACACATATACATTTTTAGATATTTATATGTATGTAGCTCTATGTTACTATAATAGATTTAGTATTTACAAAGAGTGATGTAGAATCTGAACTGTCTATGGGTGAGAACATAGGCTCTAGGTATTATCAGTCTGTATGGTTTAATTTTCAGGCAAAAATACTGTGCATCCATACTAAAACAAAAGTTTTAGACTTTAGAACGACTGATTTTTCTTAAATTGGCAAATACCCTAGAAGGGGATGGCACAAAATACAGGAGTACAAGAACAGTGGGGATATTTTAAAAATGCTATTCTAGATGCAGCTATACACTGTATTAGGCTTGTTTGTAAAAGTAAAAGAAAACCAATATGGTTTTCAAGAAAAGTAGCACATGCAGTTAAGACAAAAAAGACAGTCTATAAAAATTTAAACTCACTGGAAACGAGGATAAGGAAAAATGGAAACCTTTTCTTTTAGTAACACTTTTCTTTTTACAGAGGAAGAAGTTTCAAAGGCTTTATCAAAAATAAAATTAAATAAGTCTGTGGGTACAGATAATATTCATCCAAGGGTTCTAAGAGAACTTTGATCCATGATAGCTACTCCATTAGCTGATTTATTTTATCAGTCACTGTTAACAGGCGTTGTCCTGAAAGACTGGAAAATTGCCAATGTAGTCCCTCTTCATAAAAAGGGTAGTAGGGAAGATTCTGCTAACTATAGGCCAGCCAGTTTGACCTTAATTGCAGGGAAACTGACGGAAACTATTTTAAAGGAAAGACTTGTGTCTTTCTTCAGACAAACAAATTAGAAGACAAAAGACAGTATGGTGAACTGCTGCTAGATCATGTCATACTAATCTAATTGATTTCTTTGATCATGTAACTAAATTAATAGACCAGGTAGGAGCCGTAGAGTTTGCATAACTAGACTTAAACAAAGAATTTGACACTGTCCCACACAACAAACTAATTCACAAAATGTATTGATTTGGAGTAGATGCTTAGACTGTTAAGTGGGCAGAATGCTGGCTTAAGGATAAATGGCAGAGGGGTTCAATTAATGGAGTACATTCAAATCAGTTAATAGTGGTGTTTCTTGGGCCTGTTTTGCTTAACAAGTTGCTCTGTAATATTGGAAGTGAGCTTCAGGGGAAGTCTTGCTTATTTGCTGATGATACAAAAATCTGTTATAGAGTTGACGTTCCAGGAGGGGATGATCAAATGAACAGTGATATTAAAAACTGGAGGACTGGGCAAATAAATTGGATTTTAAATTCAATATTACCAAGAGCTAAATTATGCATATAGGACCCAAAAACCCGAAGGCCAATTATATTCTCAATAGTATATTATTGACTGTAACTAAAGAGGAACGGGAATTATGACTTATTATTTCAGATTATTTAAAAATTGGTACACAATGCAGCAGTGCAACCAGTAAGGCCAGTTGAATACTTGGTTGTACTAGTAGAGGTATTTGTAGCAGAAATCGCAAGGTTCTTATGCCACTTTACAGGTTATTAGTTAGTCATCTGCAATACTGTGTACAGTTCTGGAAACAATATCTTCAGAAAGACATAAATGATCTAAAAACTAACCAATGGAGGGATACTAAATTGGTATGCAGTCTAAAATATATAATGCACAAAAAAAGACCTAAAAATGTATAGTTTAGAGGAGAGAATGGAAAGAGGCGACATGATAGAAACCTTACAATATATGAAGGGACTTAATAAAGTGGAAGCTGAAAGCATTTTCCACAGAAAAACAAATGCCAAAGCAAGGGGTTACAATCTTAAGACAGAGGATAGCAGATTCAGGAGAAATGTGAGGAAGCATTTGTTTACAAAACAGACGGTGGATTCATGGAATGAACATCCAACTGAGGTGATAAACACAAAGGGGCATATTTATCAAAGCGTCAATCTCAGTGCATTCGCCGGCGTCAATACGCTCGCCAGACATCGCTGACGCGGATCCACATACGATCCCCTTAATTATAAAAAAAAAATATAAAAAACACGCCCGTCAAGTACGGCGCAATGAGCATCGGACTGTTGTTAACTAACAGTCATCAATGACGTAGTTATTCAGGTTTTTCCCAACTTTATTTATTCCATTTCATTACTGTCCATGAACAAGCACATTTCTCTAAAGCTAATCCTTTACATCTGTTAATATCCAAGAAATAGATAGATTTATATCACCAACAAACAATATCTCATAGAAAGCTATTTTTTATATTTATTTGTCATTTGATACTTTCACAGAAATTAATGTGTATTTGTATTTCTAGAAGTCATGATATGTTTTTTTTTATAAATGATTATTAATGCTATAATTTGTAAATATACCTTTGCACATACTTGTATGTATATATATATATATATATATATATATATATATATATATATATGTGTGTGTGTGTGTGTTATGTCAGAAATCTTTTGCAAACATATTTACATGTCCCTAAGTTCCTTTTTTGTTCTTTTTTTATTTATACTACTATATGTATATAGTGTAAGTTTATTATTATTCTGAGCAGGAATAATTAGGAATATAGCACGTAATTAGGGTGTCATATGTATTTATTTGCAATCAATAGATTTTTTAAGAGCTGGGCCAGTTTTCTCTCTGTACCTGTGTAACCCCTCCTGATTGCAATCTAGTTTTAAAAACCACCCTTACGCAGGGGTTATAAAATGGTCTGGCATATAAGATGGCATTTCTTACTGAAAAAGAAATTCAAGAGAAGGAAGAAATACACTGAAAATAGCATGACAGTAAAGAGGTTATTTTCATTTCTGCTGTATCTAAATCATGACAGTTTAATGTTAGGTGGGCTATCCCTTTGAGCTATCAGCTTAAGATTATATTGAATCAAACATCAATTTGAATTTTAAAATCATTGTCTAAAATATTACACTGTGTGTCCTAATGTCAGCATCAATGTTTATCTTTAATGCTAATTTCACATATACATACTTTCAAAGTATAATAAACAATGTAACAAATGGCACTTACAAGTTCTGATAAGTGATCAATCAAGTATCGAGTAATTTGATTAGTTAGTGATAGTTTAAAATGTATATTTGAATCAGATTAGCTGATGTCATAAATCATGTGATTATGCATATTCCAATCAAAAGTTGTTGAAAAAAATCACTAGTGTGTGGGTTGTTTAGGAGTTAGCATCATAATTGGTGTGAAAAGTGTTGCGTCAAAATTGGTACGAAGTGGAGAGTGGGACTTGTATTACATGGCTTAAACATGGTGCACACAGATTTTTCACACAAAAATAAAAAGGAAGTTAGCTATATTATGTTGTGTATTTATTTCATTTTTATCTCTATATCTATTAGTGCAACAAGTTTGGGGCACAACTTTTCAACAAATTTGGAGAAGTAATATTGTCCCCTTGCTTTGTAATGAGAGACAAATTTGTAACATAATCCATAAGTAGTAATGTATTTTTAATTTTAATCTATATCTACTAGTGTACCAAATGTGGACCAATAATATTGTTTGATTTATAAAGGGTATACAATTTTAATAGAGTTTCTAATTTACTTTCATTATGTAATATACTTCATTCTCTTGCAGCATCGAACATAAGATTTCTGTGTTTTCAGACTCCCATTGATTTCTAAGGGATCCGCGGCCTCAAGAGTGGCGGCTTAAAAACTAGGTACACTGCGTCGGAATAGACGCAAGCATACCTGTTAAATGTTTGATACATTTTGAAAATGGCCAGTTAGAGTCGAATCTCAATTCAAAACATTTGTAAAAATGCAAACATCGATCTGCGTCGGATTGAAATCACGGGAGCATATATTACATCACAAATTTCAACATTTGCCGATCTTGACGCTTTGATAACTATGACGGATTAATCTTGCGACAAATACGACGCGGGATTCAAGCATATTTTCAGTTGACACTTTGATAAATATGCCCCAAAGACAGTAAAGGAATTAAAAAATGCCTGGGACATGCTATACTAAGAAAAAAGTAGCATTTAATATGTGTAGACTTGATGGGCCTTTTTGGTTCTTGTCTACTGTCAAATTCTATGTTTCTATGCTTAAAGCCCTTTGCAGCATTTTTTTTTATCAAAGATTTAAAAAGATATGAGGCCTCAGTTGTTAGAAAATAAAAAGGCATGCAAAGGGCTTTAACATATAGATACATACACATGTCTATATATATGTGTGTGTGTGTGTACAGATATATTTTTGTATTAATATGTTTTACTGTATATTTACAGTACATATTTCACATTCCAATGTTCTTTACTTAAAGGATAATGTCCTTACTTTTGTAAATAACTATATTTCTATGTATATCTATATCTACCTATACCTGTATATGCATTTCTATGGATATATAGTTATATATATATATGTATTTTGAAATAAAGCAATAGTAATTGTCAACAATATGCACTTGTTTAAGGTATATAGTAAAGGATATAGTATTAAAAAGCATCAGATATATGATAATATATAAGCACACTGGTGTTGTAAGGACAAGCAACAGTACAAGTATATGATCTACAGCTGAAGGAATGCCGTGGCAACTCAGCGTTCCCAGCTGATCTTGAATCTAAGTAGTTCTGTTGCGTTCAAAAGTCTTGCCTTACGTGCTGTGTCCTAATCAATGAGCAACCCCGTCCGACCTAATATTTCACCACATATACAAAATAAAATGCCTTTTATTTTGTATATGTGGTGAAATTATTCCATGCAATGATTTTATATATCTTTAGCATTGGGGTAACCCACTTTGCACTTAGTACATGCTCTTTATTGTTTATTAACACAAATTGTCAAATGTGTTGCTTTAGTGAATTATAAAGTTCACCAATTGTTTGACTGCTACTATGGGTATGTCTTGTTCATTTGTGACACAGTATTTGGAGCTACTAGCTTGAAATAGGTCTGTGCTGGCTATAATTTACTAAGATGTCTTATTTAATGGATATAATAATACATTAGATTAACGGGTACTAATTGGATCACCACAGTATTTTTAAAAGGATCCAATTATTACTTATTAGCTAAATAGGTTATAACCTTTAGCTGGTATTTAATTTATCATATATATATATATGTATATATGTATACATACTACATAGAGTTAACCACAAATCAGATATAACTGTGCACATATAGCAAATCAAACAGTCCCGATTATCTGCTGCAGACTAAAATGCTCAGCACTGCTTGCTAACAAGTCTCTGATTAAAGCTGGTGAACCTTGGTTAAGTGTAGTTCAAGTCTGTTTTTACACTTGAGAAAAGCAGCATAGTGAACTCTCTCATGGTTCATGTTGCGCTTTTGGTCCTCCAGCAGAGGTAATTAAACATAGCTTTTATTGAAGTTGAAAAGCATTTCATATAATTTACAAACAAAAATCTCCTTCGATTTTACAGAAGGATATTGTAGGAAAATATGTTGCTAAGTTTTATTTTTCTACATCTTTATTCAAAGTATATAAAAGAAGCAGAAGAGACAGCAAAAATATTTTGAAACACTTGTGAATGTATTCAAGTTAGAGGTTTTGGGGTAGATTTATCATAGCGCGAGTGGACATGATACAATGTAGCATATCATGTCCACTGAACATCGATAAATGCTGACAATTCTGCCCCCTGCAGATTCGCAGCCAAGGGGGTGTCAATCAACCCGATCGTATAGGTTCAGGTTGATTTCTGACCGTGTCCTCAGAGCAGGCGGACAAGTTATGGAGCAGTGGAAGACTCACACGGAAACAGGGGCATCAGGCTCCATACAGAGCTTGATAAATTGGCCCCTTTATAAGAAGTATATTAACTGCATGCACAGTTCCCAATGCTCTTATTGAAACTTATTACTACCCAAATACATGATTTGTATTTAGATCAATTATAAAATCAATGTTTATTTCTACTCTGGTAATGTACCTGTTTGTGTAATCTGAAAAATAGGGTCTTATTGCTGCTAATTTATCATCAATTGAAGACATGTTATAATAATTTTGTAATAAAGATAGTCTTTAAAGGTTTCTGCTGTTGTCTCCTTCTTTCCCAGTCAACATGGACATTCCATAAACTTATGCTTGGGGTCTCACTACCCCTAAAAACAGCTGCTGCTGCTGCTGCTGCTGCTGCTGCTACTGCGACAGAGGCCATACTCTAGGATAAATTAACATGCTTATCACAGTCAATTGACATTGATGGAAAGGCCTAATTACAAAGGCACATACTTTCCAAACTCTGTTGTCCACAGTCAGGTGCGATATTGCACCATCCATGTAATCCCTAACCCTCTAATCTCTAGAGCCCCCATTGGAAGGGCCTCTATAATCCTACGATACCCAGCTTGTCAGTTTGATCATCTGTAACATCACCAAGAGGGGTGTGTTGCTCAGACCAAACATGGTTGGTTAGGAGCTTCGTTCTGTTTGATCCTTCTGGAGGTAGACTCCCTTGTCGTCAGCCAGGTAGCCATCTGGTGGTGCACCGATTGTGCGTTCCCAAATCATCCAGTCCTCTGGAGCCACCCATAAACAGGGCCTCTGTGATGATCCATTACCCGGCTTCTCCATCTGGTCGTCCGTGATGTCACTGAGGGGGGTGTAACTTAGCCCAAATTCAATTGGTTAGGAGCTTAGACAGTGAGCGTAGGTTACCGGACGTGCAAATTCAAGTTGGAAAGAGAAAGAAGACCTCCTGCTCATTATAACACGATTTCTTTATTTCAGATTATTAAAAGCTGTGACAGCAAGACACCAACAAAATTGAAAGAGGAAAGAACAGCACATCGGCTTACGCATTTTGGCCATTTTCTGGCCCCTGTATCATGTGACAGATATCAGCCAATTACAGACTAGTATACGTATACCCTGTGAGCTGTGCACATGTTCAGTAGGAGCTTGTCCCCCAAAAAGTGTGTATATACAGTAAAATGACTGTGCAAAATTTGATAATGGAAGTAAATTGGAAACTGCATGCTCTTTATGAATCATAAAAGTTTATTTTGACTTGAGTGTCCTTTAAGTCCTGCACTCACTTAAAAAGTATGCACTGTCTTATCCAAGAGATTTTTTATTTTATAATAAAAGGTTTACTTTTATTAAGGGGCAGTGATGAGTTAGGTCTCAAATTTCTCTCTCACTGGACCAGATAACCATAAGCTTTTCAAGCATGGAGAGAAATAATGCATAACCTTATGGGCTTTTTTTGAGCATTAGGTGTCTCTCTTTCACATCCAGAACCATGTAAAATGAGATAAATAGCTAAACTGTGCCAGAGTGGTCATCTTTAGATCATCAGGCCCTCTCTTTGTTTTATTCCCACATCTGTAGCCCAAACCAATAGAATCTCAACTACAACAGCTCATTCTATTCAACTCTTACAAAATCATCTCAAACCCTCAATCACTTTCAGGTGTGGCCAAGGCATTTAGCTTTTTTTCTTAAAAAACAAACAAACAAACAACTTCAGTGGAGCAAGTCACCTTCCTCAAGATTTATTCCCTTTCTCTCATTGATAAGGTTGAACAAAAATCTCAAAATTTAATAAATCACCTAAAATTGACAAGTACAATAACCCTTTCACACCTCTTAAGGTTACAGAAAATTCCATTTGTTCAGTGTGCAAGGGAAATGCTACTTTTTATATGTGCAATATAAAACCACCCTCATCGCTGCTAAACCATCTGAATGTTAATTATTCGCATGCATGATGGACATTCTTGGCATGATTGCTCAATCACTATATTTTATGTGTTAAAAATAAAATGTATGCTTACCTGATGATTTCATGGTAGTGAGAGTCCACTCCTGGATTTCACTTCCTAGCCTCAGAAGGAGGCAAAGATTCTCAAAACTTTCAAGAACACTCACTGGTATGCTATTTTAACAAATAACCAAGCACGGAGAAAAAGTTTTGAATGCAGAAAACTGGTTAAAAAGAAGACCAGGGACTTTTAGTCAGAGACTGGAAAAAATCTTTGGAAATTTGATAGAAAGCTTGAAAATGAAATCCAAATGTTTAATGGATATTTCCTTTGAAGGATTAAAATCTTGTACTCCTAGTGGTACATAAAAACCTCCTTTAACAGATTTTGCAGATGCTCTAACTTAAACACAATAAAAGGAGGATTCTGTATCTTGATCAGCCACTAACTCCTGATCATCTAAAAGTAAAGTCTGAAATTAACTGTGTAGCAGACGGATTTAAAGAGATTCAAAATTGCTAGGTAAATTAACAGAAGATTATTAGATGCTCTTTTGCACTTGGAGGAGGCATGGCCACCAACATCTCAGAAACAGAAGAGCGCACCAAATCTTTAAACCCTGGAATAGGAGCAAACTTGCTCCACACTGAGTGAGAATTAGCGCTGCATACTTACCTCGGTAGAGCTATTCGAGTGAGGTGGGAAACAGAGTTAACTAACCCATTGCAATAATACTTTTTTTTTTTCCATGGGTGTGTGGCTCAGTAGTGTGGCTAAAATATTAAATCAGCATAGGAGCACATAATAGAGATTAATTTAAAAAAAAACTAATGACAATGAAATAAATACAAATATAGGGAGAACGTTAAAGTGATTGAGGAGCTTTCCATTTATTCTACATATCTTACTGAAGTAAGCTTTTAAAAAAATGTTCACAAACTTTTAAACTATATTTTTTTATTTTTACTATTATCGATTCCTTACTCCTCCCCCTTAATTTTTCAGCAGTGTGGACGTAGTGAGCGGTCCCACACACTCTCTACGTTGGCAAAGATGCGCGCTCCCGATCTAGATTACTCTGCGCATGCCTAAATCCTCCACAATGTAAACAATGAATCACGAGTTTCATTGTTTACTTGTGAAGCAGTTCAATGTGGATCTCTGGTATGTCTATTCCCTTACGCTGCAGTTACCCACTACCCGTGTGTTTGTAATACAAGTATGGTAAAAGTAGCCATGTTAGGATGCTAATTTAGGAACTCTTCCAATCATCTAAATAATCAGCTGATTATTACACTATAGCAGTAGCGTTATTATCCTCTCTTTCAAAAATAAGCTTCAAGGACACTACTACATCATAACCCTAATCTGGACCATTGAAGGCTTGGGTGGCAGTCTACAAATAGTCTTTTAACACCCCACCTGATTACCCGGGTATAGCAGTTATCTCTAAACTGCAATCTTTCTCTATAGTGTACATCAGTTTGTCTGATATTTTCATCTTATATGCATGTGCCTGGAACATGGAGGTTGCTACAGCTCTCCTGACGGAACTTAGAAGCATTTTGGAGGATCATCATAATGCTCTCATAGATGCAATAAGAGAGGCATTCAACCCTTCCCATGCTGATACACAAGCCAGTGAAATTGTGGCAAACTATACTTCTAAACTGTGTGGGGATGGCAGGGCTTTGGAGCCCCAGTTCCTGTTATCCCAATCATGTCACTGGCATCAAGCCTTTGAAGACATTGGTGGAGCTGAAAGAGTCAGGGTACTGAGCAACAACCTAGAATTGACAGTCAGTAAAGAGTTGGACACTATAAGCACTGGCGAGATTGACCACAACATGGATATGCCAACAGGCGCAATTGTGGTGGCCCTCACCGATAACTATGTACTAAGTTCAGAAATTGGACTTCTAAATCCAGCTCCTTTATTGTGCTCATACCAGAATACCAGAGGTAAGGCTTGGCCATGTGGTTTGGTGACTGCGGAGTCAGAACAGCTTGATAAGTACATTGGCGGCTATCCTGAAATCCCTGAGACATTGGGTCTTTTGAGACTTGGAATACCCTTATACCTCACATATGCAAATTAATCTTACCAAATTTCATGTAAACTGGGAGTTGGATGATGTATTTTCTTTCACTGTATGTGAACAGCTACATATTCAGGCTTTTAATCAGTCAGATCTTCATTCCCTAAGTTATGATATTCCACAGTATCCTTCTTTAAACATTACCTATTTATTTTTGTGTGACAGTATGACGAGCCTTGATTATGAGATCTGAAGACACAGACATTTTCGATATCACACAGTAAACTGAGAGATAGTTGAATATGTTTGATTCTAGTTGTGAGTTTTACTTCTGATTTTAACTATACTTATTTGTTGGGCTACATATTTACAATCACCTAAAACTACGTATATTGCTACTCTTTTGTGCACATGCATTTTTTACCCACATTTCCGCCAAATAAAATAGAAAAAGCTTTTCATGTCCTCATTAAAATGGATACTATGGTGGTGTGTGGTCTTCCCGACGGCGCTAACTTACAAGACTTAAGCTCCTATAACGATAGGGTCTCTAGATACCCAAGAGGGAGTTAAACAGAATAGTTTAGTGTTAGGAGCGCCTATTTAAAGGCTAAGTCTAATGGGGGTATAAATAAAAATTCGTCGTTAAGTATACCAGCACAAGGAGCCCAAGTGTGTGAAAAATATTTACAGGTTTATTAAAGCTTAAAATTAACAAATTTATTAAAGCAATAGCTTGGTGTCTATAATTGCAAACAGATTTATAAAAGCATAAAAGTATATGGATCCATATTACTTCATAAATAAACAATAATTAAAAACATTCAATGGTGGACTGTTTATATGATAAAATCAGTTTTTCAGTCTATGATAAAATTGGTTTGGGTGAAATCAAAAAAATGTACAAATGATACAGTAAAATACAATAAAATAAAATACAGAAATAGTGCAATAAAATTCAGAAATGGTGTATGTTCTTATCCTAGGTCACACGACCTATCCCCATTTTGCTGCTTTTTGTACACCATTTCTGAATTTTATTGCACTATTTCTGTATTTTATTTTATTGTATTTTACTGTATCATTTGTACATTTTTTTTATTTCACCCAAACCAATTTTATCATAGACTGTAAAACTGATTTTATCATATAAACAGTCCACCATTGAATGTTTTTAATTATTGTTTATTTATGAAGTAATATGGATCCATATACTTTTATGCTTTTATAAATCTGTTTGCAATTATAGACACCAAGCTATTGCTTTAATAAATTTGTTAATTTTAAGCTTTAATAAACCTGTAAATATTTTTCACACACTTGGGCTCCTTGTGCTGGTATACTTAACGACGAATTTTTATTTATACCCCCATTAGACTTAGCCTTTAAATAGGCGCTCCTAACACTAAACTATTCTCATTAAAATGGAGCCCATTTATCAAAGGTCTTGCGGACCTGATCCGACAATGCGGATCAGGTCCGCAAGACCTCTCTGAATGCGGAAAGCAATACGCCGCCCCCTGCAGACTAACAGCCAATGGGCCACCAGCAGGGGGTTGATTTCCGGCGATTCCTCTCCGCCTCATGTGTGGGGATGGCAGGGCTTTGGAGCCCCAGTTCCTGGAGCCCCCTGCAGACTCACAGCCAATGGGCTGCCAGCAGGAGGGTGTCAATCAACCCAATCGTACTCAATCGGGTTGATTTCCGGCGATTCCTCTCCGCCTCATCAGAGCAGGTGGACAGGGTTATGGAGCAGACCCCTGCTTCATAACTGGTGTTTCTGGCGAGCCCTTTCGGAGCTTGATAAATGGGCCCCTATGTCTTGGTCAGTACACTACCTATAACTATTATCTTATTTAGCTTGAGTAGCATCTTTAAATAAATACTTTTTCTTAATTACTATGTCTATAAGCAAATGCCCAATATCAATATAACTAAATGTCCAGTTATGATTTATTTAATCTTATTACTCCCTTCTCCCCATTGCTTACATGCATGACTCTTTTAGTATCTATTACTGTTTTTACCGCCCTTTATAACTAATCTGTAACTTGTGAAATGCTTATGACTTGGAAGGTTAGGCTTGACTTTTGGTTGGATCTTATCTACAAACCTCCTTAACAGTAAGCAGAATATTCCAAACTGTCTTAACACTCTTGTGCCATGAAGCCTCACTTAGTATTTGGGATATAGATCATTTAGTGATGTTGAGAGCAAATGCCTCATCATTTATTTAAGTATAATAACCCTCACACTCCCTTACAATTTGTGGTTATTTCCCTTTTCATAGATAGTGGGCATCTATGCTATAGGTTCAAACTATTTACTCCTATTTTCAGATATTTTCAGATTTATAGATTTTGTTACCTTATGAGTCTAATATATCCTATGGTTTATGTCATTATATGTTATTAAGACTCATTCTGGGCAAGATTACAAGTCGTGCAGCAAATCAGTTGCGAAAACACCGCACGTGTTCTGACTTTTTCGCATTTGGGGTTGCGCAGCTATTATTACAAGTTGCAAAATAACTTAAGCAGCGTAATCTAAAAAGCCACATAGCATGCACATACACGTATTTACCAAAAAAGTCAATTGAGAAGGCAATAGAAAAATAAAAACACAGAGAAACTGTACGCAAAGCCCTTGACATATTCGCCTTAAAAAGTGTACATGAAAATGTGAATATTTCAAATTGCGAAAATGTTTTCATATGCAATGTTTTCTATTTATTTATAAATAAATATTGCTCTGTATATGTGATGATTTTTGGACTTATATATCTATTTACAGTGAGATATGTATATTAATATATATATATATATATATATATATATATATATATATATATATGCCTAAATATTTTGAGATCTATATGCGAATATAGCTTTAAAAATCATTCTGAGATATTGTTTAATGTGCATCAGATTGTAATGTAAAATATTTTCATTATCTCCATAGTTAAACATATGTCTATCAATATAAATCCATGTTTCTTTATGTATGTGTATGAATGTCAATGTAAAATCCCTGCGTCTGCTTTTTTTCTCTCTAATATCCGAGATCTTGTATCTTTGAGCCCTTACAACTTTTGTGTGCAATATTTTTTTTAAAATATTTTTTATTAGACAGTGTTAATATGAGTGTAACCGTACTTTGTAATGTATTTTTGAAGTGTTTTGTGATATTTCTATATTGCATAAAAGGCGAATGTGTGCGCGTAATCACGACTTTTCAAGGAAATGATTGTGAAAAGATCACATTGCATGCGGGAAAACTCACAACGCATGACTTGTTATCTTCTCCTCTATAAGTTGATAGCTTCGATAAGCATAGACATAGCATAAAACAAATCTAATGTCCAAGAGTGGCCTCAAAAAAAAAAAAATTATACGCTTCATCCTTACAGTTCTGTATGTTGCAGGGTCCAAAACTGGCTCTTATATATATAAAAAGAGGTTCTAAATCTTTGGGTCCCAAATGTATATATAATATTCTTGTATGTATCTATGTCACTGTTATTTTTATTGCCATTTCTGTATCATTTAAGAGATCTTGTCAATCTTGTGTTTTGGCCTTAAATATATATATTGTGCCATTATCTATAAGCCTGAATAAAAGAAAATGAAAATAAAAAAATAATAATTAAAGCCAAAATCAGTGTGTGTATTTAATAAAGGAAGCCCCCCAGCACACATAGACAATAAAAAAATTAAAGTCTAATGGGAATGTGGTAAAGTCTGAAATAAAAAAGTCCCTAGGCTATGATGTAATATGTCAAATGTACCTGCTAACAGCCAGCAGGCTAAGTAGTTCAATGAGTATATATTTGTTTGAACAAAGGACTTGCATTTTTAAGACATGAGAGATATTTTTTTATAGAATTTTTCATTATGATAGATTAATACTATTATTTGGCTAGACTATGAGTGGAGCGCTTTCTATAGAACGCAAGCGATATGGGGTATTTCTCAACTCTTTGCGTGCAATGGAAATTTCACACATATAATAAGATGAAAGTAAATGCATTCACTTAAGCGCAATCAAATTTAATGCAAGTTGGGTTAGCGCAACTTCAGAGCTCTTGTTAACTGTTACTCAAGACAAACAAGTTGTCCAAAACACATAAAACATAAATGTAAATAGTAAAGTTACACTCATTCTAAAAATGTCATAAAAAATATTAAAATAATAAAAAAGTTATGGAAAACAAAAGGCCTGCAAAGTGCTTTGACATAGATTTACTTATATACATATACATGTCTAAATATGTATATATCTATGTTTATATATATTTATATATGTGTACATATGTATTTATGTATTTATATGTGTGTATATATATATTTACAGACATATATACACATATAAAGATATAAATACATATGTATTCAGATATAGACATATATATAAGTGCTTTGGAGCCCTTTGCAGTCAAGTAGCTGAATACATGAAAAATCATATTTATGCAATATTCATATTTAATAAAGTGTTTAACTGTGTATGTATGGTACATTTTTCACATTCCAATGTTCTTCACATAGTCTATGCATTTTTAAATAGATATTCCTATTTATATCTGTATATATCTTTACCTACATTTAATCATTTGATATATAGTTATAGATATATAATTTACCAAAAAATCATATATTGGAATGTGAAACATTCAAATTTCATGTTGGGATTAGCGCTCTTTAATAAACACGGTCGGGTTAGCATGCAAGTGTGGGTGTTCATTTTTTTTCTCACTCTATTGAAGTCTATAGGAGAATATGTTTAGAAGGTTGCAATATTCAAAGTTCAACTTTTTACGCCCATCGGGTTTTCATTATTGCGCAAACTTTTTACTTTCAACCTGTAAAACGAACACAACCCGATGAGCGCAAAAAGTCTCAGTCTAGTGAAGTTAACACAAAAGCGGAAGCGCAAAATAGCAAAAATAGCACTCCACTCATAATATAGTCCATTGTAATTAATGTATACTAATAACTTGATCTAAAAAAAAGCATTATGTTAGATATATGTAAGTGGCATAAAATTATTATTATTTTCTACTCGGAAACCAAAATAGTTGTCAGAGGAGTTCAAACTCAAGGAGTTACAAAGAAAAATGCATCCCTATGCTGATTAGGTTTATACTTTATTCAGTGTTCATAAACCTTCCTTATCTGGGACAAGTATCATTGAAATTTGCAGGACTACACAATTCATAGAACTGTAACAGTAAAATGTTGCCATGTTATTTTTATAATTTATAATTAGGCCAGCTTTGAGAGAGGGAATTAAAGTACACAAACCAAGGTCACCTAAAATGTAGAGCCAATGATTTGCACCAGTAATTTTCTCTTTTTGAAGTCCTGGTCCCTTTAGAAATAACTCACACATACTGCAGATTAAACTTCAGCAAGTTCCGTCATTTGTTCGTGCCTCTGCTGTATATACAGATATTTTTTGCTTGTAAAAATAATAATTCTCAGCTTATAAAACAAACTAAATTATAACCTCTGCTTCTATAGTTAATAAATTAGATATTTTTAAATTGCATTCGCCTAGATTCCGAGTTTTGCGTTATGAGGGGTGCGGTGCTAACTTGCACGTTATTGTCACCGCTCACTTCCCTACAGCGCTGGTATTACAGGTTTATAAAAACCCGGCGTTATCAGGCAAGAAGTGAGCATAGAGCAAAATTGTGCTCCATACCGCGCTCCAATACCAGAGCTGCTGAAAGCTGCCGTGAGCTGTTTTTATGTGCTCGTGTACGATTTCCCCATAGACATCAATGGGGAGAGCCGGCTGACAAAATGTCTCACACCTGCAAAAAAGCAGCTTAAAGCTCCGTAATGCAGCCCCATTGATTCCTATAGGGAAACCAAATTTATGTTTACACCTAACACACTAACATGAACCCCGAGTCTAAACACCCCTAATCTTACACTTATTAACCCCTAATCTGCTGCCCCTGACATCGCCGACACCTACATTATACTTATTAACCCCTAATCTGCCGCTCCGGACATCGCGCTACTATAATAAACATATTAACCCCTAAACCGCCACACTAACGCATCACAAACACTAGTTAAATATTATTAACCCCTAATCTGCCGCCCCTAACATTGCCGCCACCTACCTACATTTATTAACCCCTAATCTGCCACCCCCAACGTCGCCGCCACTATCCTAAATTTATTAACCCCTAAAGTCTAACCCTAACCCTAACACCCCCTAACTTAAATATAATTAAAATAAATCTAAATAAAACCTACTATTATCAACTAAATAATTCCTATTTAAAACTAAATACCTATAAAATAAACCCTAAGCTAGCTACAATATAACTAATAGTTACATTGTATCTATCTTAGGTTTTATTTTTATTTCACAGGCAAGTTTGTATTTATTTTAACTAGGTAGAATAGTTACTAAATAGTTATTAACTATTTACTAACTATCTAGCTAAAATAAATACAATTTTGCCTGTAAAATAAAAACCTAACCTGAGTTACACTAACACCTAACCTTACACTACAATTAAATAAATTACCTAAATTACAACAAAAAAACACTAAATTACAAAAAATAAAAAAATAAATGATCAGATATTTAAACTAATTACACCTAATCTAATAGCCCTATCAAAATAAAAAATCCCCCCCAAAATAAAAAAAAACCCTAGCCTAAACTAAACTACCAATAGCCCTTAAAAGGGCCTTTTGAGGGCATTGCCCCAAAGAAATCAGCTCTTTTACCTGTAAAAAAAAATACAAAAACCCCCCAACAATAAAACCCACCACCCACACAACCAACCTCCCAAATAAAATCCTATCTGAAAAAAACCTAAGCTCCCCATTGCCCTGAAAAGGGCATTTGGATGGGCATTGCCCTTAAAAGGGCATTTAGCTCATTTTCAATTGCCAAACCTTAATCTAAAAATAAAACCCAATCAATAAACCCTTTAAAAAACCTAACACTAACCCCCCGTAGATCCACTTAGGTGTAATTAGTTTAAATATCTGATAATATCTGATAATTTCTTCATCCATGCGGCAAGAAGTCCTCAACAAAGATGGGAGAAGTCTTCATTCAAGCCGTCAGAAGTGGTCCTCCAGAAGGGCAGATGTCTTTATCCAGACGGCATCTTCTATCTTCATCCATCTGGCGCGGAGCGGGTACATCTTTAAGACATCTGGCGTGGAGCATCCTCTTCAATCGAAGTCTTCTTCCAGAATGAAGTTTCCTTTAAGTGACGTCATCCATGATGGCATTGATTGAATTCCGATTGGCTGATAGAAGATTTCGATTGTCTTTAAGATGGACCCACTCCACGTCAGATGGATGAAAATAGAAGATGCCTTCGGGATGAAGACTTCTGCCCATCTGGAGGTCCACTTCTGCCGGCTTGGATGAAGACTTCTCCCAGCTTCTTTGAGGACTTCTTGCCGCTTGGATGAAGACTTCTCCCAGCTTCGTTGAGGACTTCTTGCCGCTTGGATGAAGACTTCTCCCGGCTTCGTTTAGGAGGGATATCCGGTCTTCAAAACTGTAAGTGGATCTTCGGGGGTTAGTGTTAGGTTTTTTTAAGGGTTTATTGGGTGGGTTTTATTTTTATTTTAGGGTTTGGGCAATTGAAAAAGAGCTAAATGCCCTTTTAAGGGCAATACCCATCCAAATGTCCTTTTCAGGGCAATGGGGAGCTTAGTTTTTTTTAATTAGGATTTTATTTGGGGGGTTGGTTATGTGGGTGGTGGGTTTTACTGTTGGGGGGGTTGTTTGTATTTTTTTTACAGGTAAAAGAGATGATTTCTTTAAGGCAATGCCCTGCAAAAGGCCCTTTTAAGGGCTATTGGTAGTTTAGTTTAAGCTAGGGTTTTTTTTTATTTTGGGGGGGGCTTTTTTATTTTGGTAGGGCTATTAGATTAGGTGTAATTAGTTTAAATATCTGATCATTTCTTTTTTTATTTTGTGTAATTTAGTGTTTTTTTTTTTTTGTAATTTAGATAATTGTATTTAATTTAGGTAATTTATTTAATTGTAGTGTAAGGTTAGGTGTTAGTGTAACTATTTAGTAACTATTCTACCTAGTTAAAATAAATACAAACTTGCCTGTGAAATAAAAATAAACCCTAAGCTAGATACAATGTAACTATTAGTTATATTGTAGCTAGCTTAGAGTTTATTTTACAGGTAAGTATAGGAATTATTTAGGTAATGATAGTAGGTTTTATTTAGATTTATTTTAATTATATTTAAGTTAGGGGGTGTTAGGGTTAGGGTTAGACTTTGGTTTAGGGGTTAATAAATTTAGTATAGTGGCGGCAATGTTAGGGGCAGCAGATTAGGGGTTAATAATTTTATTTTAGTGTTTGTGATGCGGGAGGGCCTCGGTTTAGGGGTTAATAGGTAGTTTATGGGTGATAGTGTACTTTTTAGCACTTTAGTTATGAGTTTTATGTTACAGCTTTGTAGCATAAAACTCATAACTACTGACTTTCAGTTTACGGTATTGATCTTGGCGGTATAGGGTGTAACGCTCACTTTTTGGCCTCCAAGGCAGACTCGTAATACCGGCGCTGTGGAAGTCCCATTGAAAAAAGACCACGCAAATTGCGTAAGTTAATTTGTGCTATGGCCAAAAAAGTGTGCGGTGCCCCTAAACCTGCAAGACTCGTAATACCAGTGGTAGTGAAAAAGCAGCGTTATGAGCCTTAACACTGCTTTTTCACTCATACTGCAAAACTCATAATCTAGCCAATTGTTATTTTAAACAAAGTAAAGAACTGTTAAAAGAGTAAAAAAAGAACACAGTGTTCTTGACTTGTTTCATATGAATGCATATACATACTTTCTCACCTGCATTTTATGTATCCTTTGGTACTTTTTTAAAAAGCTATAAAAATGACAGCCCTGGAACAATTTATATTGAGGAGGGGCCTGTGACCCCGGAACAGGGCGAGTTAATGAGGATGAATTACAGGTCAGTGGGTGGGATCTGTGGTGGTTTGGTAACCTGGTGGAACAGGAAGTCCTGTGCCTCTTCCTATCCGAACCTGGCGGTGATAAGAAGCTCTTGGGGCCTCTTCTCACTTCATAAAGCCCGGAGAGAACGTAAAAGGGCTTACCTGTTCACGATGGACGTTGCCAGGGAAAGAGGACCTCAATGGCTGCTGGCGCAGCTGCAGGCTGAAGGTGCTGTTCTGGGAGGCAGCGGGAGTCCAGTGGAGATGACCGAGGAAGCGATGTCCCCAAAGTCCAGGCGAGACATTTAAGACCTCCAGAGTGCCTCAGTCTGGAGGCGGGAGTGGGTCGAGGGAGGTCGGCAGCTGGCACATGCGGTGCAGCACGGAGAGGGTCCAGAGGACGGCCGGCTGGGAGGAGGCACTGCCTGCAGAGGAGTGATCAGCCGGATCCGGAGCAGCGACATCAGCAGCGGGCATGTGACTCTGTGACGGCGGTCACGTGAGTGAGGTGACGTGTCTGATGGGGTGTCAGGGTGCCAGGAATCAGACTGAGACCAGAAGTGCAAAAATAAACACACCTTTATTCATAGCAAAAAATAATAAAAAGTCCACAAGTCAAATAACAAGCCAGGAGTCAAAATCAGAACTGGTAGTCAGACGAGCCGAGTCAGGAGCCAAAGCGAATAGTCAGACGAGCCGGAATCAGGAACAAGGAAAACAGCAGAGTCAGGAACAAGCCAGGGATCAGGAACTGGGAAGGACGTCAGGCAGCCAGATAATACACAGGAACTCTCACAAACAGGTCTGAGACAACGCAAAGGCAAAGCATACTGAACAGAGGCCCTTTAAATAAGTGATGACATCACAATTCTGAGACTGCATCCTGTCTCACATGGATGATGCACATCTGGCCATAAAAGGAAGTGTAGGAAATGAGCAGCATCCTCCACAATGCACCATAGTCAGGAAGAGAGGTGAGTAAAATGGCTGCCAGCAGCACATGGCAAACAACAGGGAAAAAACCCTGACATGGGGCCTGCAATAGAGATGGTGAGGGAAGCAGCAACGGCTGCTACATCAGGTAAGCGGCTAAGATGTCGAAGAGGGCGGACATTTGGCTGTGCTGGGGTAGAAGGCTGTAGAAGGATTGTTCATTGTAGGACAAAGGGGGGGTTTCTCTAGTGAAGGGGGTATGACAGTGGCGATTAGCAGCAGGCACAGATGAGGCCTTGTTGTATGGAGAAGAGTGGGGGGGAGAAACAATTCTGTTGAGTGGGGTGAGGGTGCTGCCTGAGGCCGATTAGCGGCAGGCCCAGATGAGGCCTAGTTTTGTTGGAGAGTGGGGGAAGGGAAATTCTGTTGAGCGGGGGTGGAGCCACAGCGGGGGAGCATGATCCTGGGGGTTAAACAAGGCGGTAGCTGGGAGCAAGCGGCTAGGGAGCGTGAAAGAAAGCAGGGCAGTTTAGTTCATTTCGGGGTTCTGTAGTGGGGGGGCAATTATGCCCAGAACTATATTAGTTGAGTTTGAAAAGAGGGTACGTTTAGAGTGTTTGGAGAGTTAAGGACTGAGAAGCTTGGGTTACTAGGAGGATGGATCAGGGTCTATAGGTGGTTTGGGCAGGGATTAGGTCAAGTTAGTTCCTATTCTGGTACATGGATCCTATGAAAGTACTATGGCTGATGGTTCGAAGGGGCTGTTGCTGTATATGGGGATGGTGAGTAAGGTTAGGCTGGGGGAAGGGGGAGAGTTGTGTTTTTTCCTGTTTGGGGGGGCAGTTGGGGGGAGCCATGGTAATGTAATTACTATAATGTCCCTTCTTATATGGCAGTTCCACATACATCAACCCCAGATGCAGGTAGGAGACGCAGCAGTGGCGGGATTCAGGAAAGAGACAGGGATTCCCTTGTGATCAAGGACATCCCTAGTGACTTTGATGACGAGGTACTGGAGGACGACAGTGTCACCGAGCACGGAGGTCAATTTCTCCTCCACAAATGGTTGGGGGGATGGCATGAGGAGGGAGACCAGGTGGGAGGACGAGGGAAGAAAGAGATGTTATAGCATCAGTTTTGGATGTCCCATTGCAGGTTGGTAGAGGCCAGAGGAGGGACAGGTCTGCCAGTGGGAGGCCTGAGATGAGTCAGAGGCGAGGACGGTCTCGTTCGCCCATCAGGAGCAGGTACAATTGGGAAGGCCAGATGTCACCCACTTGGGTCGTATCGAGCAGACAGCAAGGGGCCGGAGTGGAGAAAGGGTGAGAGAGTCCAGGACCAGGAGGAGATCCCCAGGAAGGCGCTGGGAGTCCCCAGCAAGGGAAAGGATGCAATCAGAAAGGGCTACGATGACAAGGGAAGTGGGAGTTAGGACGAGGCGCAAGATAACAGGGGCACAATTCTCAATCAAAACAGGAGTGTGGATGAGGTGCAGAATGTTTTGTTGAAAGGTCTGAAGGAGTTGGTGACGTTAGTGGAGCAGTGAGTTCTGGGGGGGAACTTGAAGGTTTCGGATGAGGCATTGCGTTGACCATGCCTATGTTCCATTGGCTCGTTAGGTTTACATTTAGGGAACGAGGTGAAAGAAAAAATTTGGAAAAGGGAGTTTTTGGAGTTGTTCTCACTTCTGCCTCTGGATCAATTTGTAGAGATTACTAAGGGCAAGCAAGGGAAGAAGGAGGAGGATGAAAGGAAGAAGAGGTATCAGAAGATTCCTAAAACGTTCGCTAATTGGGCCAGGGCATTTTGCATTTTAGCCAGTGTGATTACACAGAAGTTCCCGGACCAGTGCTCTGCCCTGTTTTGCTATCTGGATGAGATCTCTTCAGCCTTCCGGACTTATGGGGGTATGGCTTGGTGGAGATATGATGAGCAGTTTCGTCAAAGGATAGCAGTTCGTCCTGACATGAGGTGGGATGATAGGGATATGGGGATTTGGCTGGAGATTATGATGCCATTGAGAGGGGGGCAGTCCTTTTGGGTGGGTGGGAGTGGCCTCTCAAGTTCAGCCAGGAACAGTTCAGCAGTGGCCCTCCGAAAGGGACTATGTTTTCAGTTTAATGATGGCCAATGTTGATTTGGGTCCTTGTGCAAGTACAAGCACGAATGTTCGGGATGTGGGGGGATTCATCCCTATGCGAAGTGCTTCAGAAATTGAAAAATCAGGGCTAGAGCCAGGGAGGTGGGTGTTCGGGGCATGGACACCAGTGGACATCAGAAGGATGGTCCCATGGCTAAGGCAATACGCTAAGGTACAGGGCAAAGGTGGGGATGCGGAACTGCTTTTAATGGGTTTTAGTTCAGGATTCCGTATTCCTTTTCAGGAAGTGAGTGGGTCGGGGGTAACGGGGAACTTGAAGTCGGCACAGGAGTTTCCAGGAGTGGTGCGAGAGAAACTGGGAAAGGAGGTCTCCTTGGGGCATATGGCCGATCCCTTTGGGACCAACCCTTTGCATAACCTGCAGTTGTCCCCTTTGGAGATAGTCCAGAAGAAGGTACCAGGCCAGTTCAGAATGATCCACCACCTGTTATACCCGAAAGGTCGTTCGGTGAATGATGGGATAGATCCAGAATTGGCGGTGGTGCAGTACGCATCTTTTCATGACGCTGTGGCCTTGGTTAGGCAGGTGGGCCGGGGCGCTCTTTTGGCTAAGGTGGACATAGAGGCTGCGAAGGGCATTTTTCATTTATTCCTCCCTATGGGATGTTCTGTTTCATGCTATTATTTTGAAATGTTTAGCTGTTTTGTGGAATGGGTTGTTAGACAAGTTTCAGGTTCCCGGTCGGTGGTCCATTATTTGGATGATTTCTTGTTTGTAGGCCCTTCGGATTCTTTGGAATGTCAGTGGCTAATGGACGCTTTTGCCCAAGTGACTGTTGAATTTCGTATCCCAGTCTCAGGGGATAAGTCAGAAGGTCCAATCGTAGCTTTGAGTTTTCGATGGAATACAGTTTACCAATTGACAAGGTGGTTGATTTGCGTGATGTATTACAGCAGGCTCTGGGTTATTTGTGTGGTTTTTGGCTTCTGCTTTGCATAGTAAAGCATTAACTTGCATCTGTGGATGCAGCTGCAAATGGTCCAAAACAGGGTTCAGAATATTTTAAAGGGACATTAAACCCAAAATATTTATCTCATTATACAGATAGACATTACAATTTTAAAAAAGTTTCCAATTTACTTCTATTATCAACTTTTCTTCCTTCTCATGATATTCTTTGTTGAAGAGAAACCTAGGTAGGTAGCGTGCATGTGCCTGAAACACTACATGACAGGAAATAGTGCTGCCGTCTAGTGCCCCTGCTAATGTATAACATTGTTGCAAAACTGCTGCCATGTAGTGCTGCAGACATATTGCACATTTCTGAGCTTACATTTCTTCTTTTCAACAAAGGATAACAAGAAAACCAAGAACATTTGATAACAGAAGTAAATTGGAAAGTTGTTTAAAATCGTATGTTTTATCTGAATCATGAAAGAAAAATTTGGGTTTTATGTCCCTTTAAGTAGCTTGCGGTAACTAAGTTAAATAGACACTGGTGCTTGAATTGAACAGTAACGGGTAAGGTTGACACATACCTGATAGGTGCAGCTGGTTTGAAGAAGGCTGTCACTGGTTAGGTAGATACAGGTTTCTCAGTAGGCACAGGATACCCAGTGGGTACTGTTGGTGAGTCTGTCACTGGATTCCAGATAGGTACAGAAGACACAGCTGGTTTGAGGTAGGCTGTCACTAGTATGGTAGACACAGGTTTCTAAGTAGGCACAGGATACCAAGCAGGTACTGTTGGTGAGACTGTCACAGGATACCAGATCGGTACAGCAGGCACAGCTTTCGGAACAAGGTGAGCATACACCAGTATCAGGTTTTTCTGCTTAGCTTTCAGGATCCAGATGAGGATATACAGGTGCGAGATAGTAATGCTTGGTCTCTGAAGCAAGGTATCAGGCAAGTATGCATGGTGTCTGGAGCAAGGTGAGCATACGCAATTTCATGGTAAGTATGCTTCTCGAGAGTCAGGTGAACATGTGCAGGTATTAGGAAAGTATGTTTGGGTCTCAGGAGCAAGGTGAGCATACACAGGAATCAGGTAAGTATGCTTTAGTCTCAGGAGCAGAGTGATGGGCTTTTATAGGAACTTCCACACCTGAGTCCTCCAGGTGGGAATTCCTACAATTGGAACATGGCCCCTTGAAATGTATACGGCACGTGCCTAGAGACCTGCAGTCGCAGCTGAAGGTGGACTAAAGTCTTGGCATCCCACGAGGAGCGGCACTCTCGGGGTTCCCTGGGGTTCCCTGAGACTGGGTCCTTAAAACACTGTGTGCAAGTGTATCTAAAATAATTAATTCTGCTTTGAAAGCACACCACATTTTGGTTTGATTTAGACTTTTTTTTTATACCCACCCTTTCTATAAGTTCATACAATATTTCTATGTGTGATGTGTATGTTAATATATGATTTCTGTTTTGGTTATTGTTTAGGTTTTATATTCCTGACTCATATTAGCTAATTGCTATGATTGGCAAAATACTGTATACGGAGAAAAGATCTGTGGAGATTGCATTTTAACATTATAACATATTACCACTTGTACACCTTGATTATCACTTGGTAAGGGTACCAGGAGGCTATGTAGGGTTACAGTAATAGCGTATACATTAATAATGGTCTTGAAGTTTTCCTGTCCCTAAAACATGAACTACCTTCAGTACCTGGGCATAAGTATACTAGAAAATTTCACCTGCTTCCCTGCAAATGCCAGGTATCGGCTGAAAGTATTACTGTCAATAATAGACATTACTGAGCAGTATTATCACTCTGATGCATTATTAATTTTAAGCTAGATGTTTTAACTATTCTCTCTTAGGGTTTCTTATTTTCAGTAAAAACAAGCACCCTGCTGTCTAGATGGTTGGTAGGCTGTCAGTGGCCGAGATAGTCAGACCTATCTAATATCTAATATACATATTCTTCTTACTATGATAGCAGGTAACTATTGTCGAAACCCCACTATTATTGATATACGGTAACATACAGACAGTCCATAAACACAATAGCAGCTTGACCATCGTTACATTAATGTTATTAGATCTTATGATTAAACCATATCATTATGGCATTGTTATATGGGAGTTTCTAATAGCCACTTATTTATATAAACATACCCTTATAGCATGTCTCACCTACTGGGAATGCTCTCCCCTTTACCTAAGCTAAGAGACCATATATTTTAATATGCCCTGTTGACTGTTTACACACAGTCTATTTTGCATTATTTAGAAATGTGTGTATCACTGATCCTGTTTCCCATGCTCTCTGCTATAGCAAGCTATCATTTCATGCTGAAATTTAGACTCATAACATGTTAAATATTATAACTGTCTAGTAGTGGCTGTGAGATATATTAAAGGGACACTGTACCCAAAAATTTTCTTTCCTGATTCAGATTGAGCATAACATTTTAAGCAACTTTCTAATTTACTCATATTATCAAATTTTCTTCATTCTCTTGGTATCTTTATTTGAAATGCAAGAATGTAAGTTTAGATGCCGGACCATTTTTGGTGAACAACCTGGGTTGTCCTTGCTGATTGGTGGATAAATTCATCCACCAATAAAAAATTGCTGGAAAAGGGGGGTATCAATGGCACTGCTAGCCAAGTGTGGCTTAAATATTTTGGATTCCCTATTTAACCCCTTATCGTCCTTAATGTATGTGGGAATTATTCCCTTGCAAATATTTGGACTAGACAAGGTGCTATGTAGTTTTCAACATATGAAACTTTAGGTAGAGAGAAACTCTAACTCAACAGACTACATATATAGCACTCATAAGGGTTAATATAGGGTATATTTATAAGTGGTATAAAAGACTTTATTTCTTAAGGCAAATCAGAGTTACTGATAGTCTAGTGAGCTTGCGTGTTAAAACATAACTTTTATTGTGTCAAAATTAATGTAAAATGCTGGAAATTAATTTAAAAACACTCTTAGATGCTGGAGGATCAGTAATTAACCTGTTCACATTAGATAGATTCTAGTAAGGTAGGTCATTTATTGTGTCTACGACTTCTTAAGTGTAATTGTATCAAGTTAATTTAAGCTGATACAGACTCATAGCAAGAAGTCTTATAGAATAATTGTGTATATATATATATATGTAAAAACCACAACGAAGAAAGATACTCTTTAATCTTTACTGAATAATAATATTGATGAAATATCAATTTATATATTATATTATACACAACTGTCACTGCATGTTACAGTTTGACCATATATCAGTACAGCTCTATCATTCTGGTTCAGCTCAATACTGTCTACTGGTGGGTAGCATACTCTGTATATTATAATGGGGTAGTAAGAGTACCATGTACCCTGTTAAAGAGATTAATACTGTTGTAGCTGGGGGTTTTTACCTTCTGTGTTAATCTTTGAATGCCAGATTGGTACTCCACATAAAGGGAAGCCCCTACTTTATTCTATTCAGTAGTGTGTTCTTAATATTACACTGCTTCTGTGTTTATGCTTGGAATGTTCAATATTATGATTCACATAGATTAGTTGTAAGCTCTTAATATTCTGTTGTAACCCGTAAATTGGGTATGCTAAAATAGCTTCATAGGATTGTTATAGGCTCATATGTTTGGCGTAGCACTTGTGTGCTATGATTCACATACATTAGTTGTAGGCTCTTAACATTCTGTTGTAACCCGTGAGTTGGGTGTGCTAAAACAGCTTCATAGATTTATTATAGGCTCATATGTTTTGGCGTAACACTTGTATACTATGAATTGAAGCAGTGCTAAGATTACTTCATAGGTTTGTTGTAGGCTTTTGTATTTGGCGCAACACTTATGTTCCATGTATTAACATAATACCCACTCAAATAAGTCTAAGTTCAGCACATTTGTTATGGGTTCATATGTTTGGCATAACACTTGAATATCATATGTTAAATCAGTGCCCACTCTCTTGGGATACTTATTATAATATCATATGTCTGGCGTAACACTTGTGTACCATGTTTGGAAGCTGTGCCCGCTAAAATAAATCAAAATTCAGCACATTTGTTATAGCCTTGTATATTTGGCACAACACTTGTATACCATGTACAGGAGCATGTCAACTCAAGTCAGTCAAAATTCAGCACACTTGTTATAGGTTCATATGTTTAGCGCAAAGTTTGTGTACCGTGTACTGGAGCAGTGCCCATTAACATAAGTAAAAACTCAGCACACATACAGATTACAAGCTATAACTATTCAACTCGAGCTAATCAATTGATATAGTATATTGTAGTTTAAAATATTAATAATACCACAGGCTAGTTGTAAACTTATAATTGTAGCGTAACAGTTATTCTCAGATGAGTGAGAGAGATATTCGTTAGTTTGATAGAGGGTTTAAGTGCTGCTAACTCGATCACATATGCTGTCAAATTTCAGCACACATCCATATTGCAGGCTACCGCAGTTCAATTGGAGCTAATGGCGCAAAGTTTGTATACCGTGTATTGGAGCATTGTCCATTAACATAAGTAAAAACTCAGCACACATACAGATTACAAGCTATAACTATTCAACTAGAGCCAATCGATTTTAATATGGTGTATTGTAATTTAAAATATTAATAATACCACAGGCTGGTTGTAAACTTATAACTGTAGCGTAACAGTTATTTTCAGATAAGTGAGAGAGATATTCGTTAGTTTAATAGAGTGTTTAAGTGCAGCTGACTCGATCACATATGCTGTCAAATTTCAGCACACATACATATTGCAGGCTCCCGCAGTTCAATTGGAGCTAATGTTGACCACACTGCTCAGTTTTTAGCTGGTGCAGTAAGTGCACTCTTACCCGGTATTAGTTAGGTTCTCTGCCAGTGTATTGTATTTAAATTTCTAGTTTGTGAGATAGAGTTTACAGTTCACGGTCTGTGTCAAATGATTGCTACAAGTAAGCCCCACTCTCAGGTATACTACTCTAGTATCGCTTGCCCATTGGGCCTATCTATTGGTTATTGAGCATATATGATCAAATATTATTAGATTATGACAGTGATAATAACCTACTTTAGCTAGTGTATTAATAAGTTAGAACAGGTTTAGTAATACAGCATTCTAAGGCTAATCTAAAAATACAGGAGCTCCAGGACTCCTCACCAATTCCCTAACGTCCCTAACATGTTTTGCCCTAACGGCTTTCTCAAAGGGTGAGCGCGCCGCTCACTTACTGAATATTTAAAAGGTTTCAAGTCCCTCCTTTCCGATGACGTCTTCCTCCTACTTGCAAATAAATGCTTCCTATTGGACCACCTTATCTTCACTGATGAGATCTACATATTGTTATAATTTGATTGCTATTCGTATGCCTATATTGTATATTAAAGTACTTGTCAAAAAACTATTTTGTTCCTATCAAAACTATCTGTCCGTTTATTGGGACCAATAGATATAGAACAGCATTTTGAATATTATAATGTTAATTCCCATGACTCTGTTTCCATAGGTATCTATTTTGTATGTTTGTTATTTTGTATCAGAAACAATAAGGTTATTGTCATCAGATTTTTCTTACTCTTAAGTATCTCTTTTTTGGAACAACAGATGTCAGATAATCATTTACAGTGTAACATTGTGTTATTAACTCCTAAGTGTACTATGCTATTATCGAAAGTGAGGATTATATTTTAGTGAAGTAGTGAAAAATATAAAATAAAATAAATTAAAATATTGTGCAAAGCTTGTGAAATTAAATGTGCTTAAAATTAATGTGCTACCGTTGTTAGTTGTATTCATTTTTGAGGACGTATTAGTCCAATTGTGTGACTTTTTTATACAAAAATTAAAAGAATTTGTATATTTACATAAACACCAATGATATTAAGTGATGATACCTGTTATTTAGTAAAAGTCTAACAAAATGGTATCCAATTGATATTGTGGAATTAACTAAAATCCAGTGAGTTAAACTTTATTTAGGAAGAATAAATCTTTAAGAGTTTTTTTAAAGTGATAGTGTAGAGGTTGTGTTTAATAAATGTAATAACTAAATTTTAAATATTACATCTTGATAATGGCAATATCCAATTTCATGAAAGAAGATTTTATTTTCTTATATATGATTGGATCTTATCTTTGGTAGTCACTGATGACATATAATTCTTAAATATGTGTTATGTTAAATATGTAATGAGTTCTCAAATTAATTTTTTTGAGAGGAACTCTGTTTAAATGATAATATATAACATACTTCTTTGTTTAGGAGAAAAATCAACAGATTCTGGTAGTAAACTCCAAACTCACTTAACCAATCTGATCAGTGGTTATATGGTATTTCCAGGATTGGGGTCCTACAGGGTTAGATATAGTAAGATTTATAAATTTTGATCATTACAAGAAGGATGAAAAGTTGTTATTCTCATTAAGACCTGAAGGTTGGACTGAATTCATTAAGAAAATCCATCTACTTTCAGCTTGTAGTAGTTTGTTTTCTAGATTTCCACCTCTGATACCCAGTTTGATTTTTTGTAGTCCAAAACATTTCAGATCATTTTGTCTACAATTGTGTTTGCTCATAAAATGTCTTGCCACTGATGTTATTTGTTTTCCTGCTTGTAGGTCTTTTGCTGCATTTTTTATGTTTCTAAGATGCTCTTGCAATCTTATTCTTATTTTTCTGGTAGACATACCTATGTAAAATAGGTTGCATGTGCATTTTATTGCATAGATGATACAAAATAACAAACATACAAAATAGATACCTATGGAAACAGAGTCATGGGAATTAACATTATAATATTCAAAATGCTGTTCTATATCTATTGGTCCCAATAAACAGACAGATAGTTTTGATAGGAACAAAATAGTTTTTTGACAAGTACTTTAATATACAAAATAGGCATACGAATAGCAACCAAATTATAACAATATGTAGATCTCATCAGTGAAGATAAGGTGGTCCAATAGGAAGCATTTATTTGCAAGTAGGAGGAAGACGTCATCCGAAAGGAGGGACTTGAAACCTTTTAAATATTCAGTAAGTGAGCGGCGCGCTCACCCTTTGAGTAAGCCGTTAGGGCGAAACATGTTAGGGACGTTAGGGAATTGGTGAGGAGTCCTGGAGCTCCTGTATTTTTAGATTAGCCTTAGAATGCTGTATTACTAAACCTGTTCTAACTTATTAATACACTAGCTAAAGTAGGTTATTATCACTGTCATAATCTAATAATATTTGATCATATATGCTCAATAGCCAATAGATAGGCCCAATGGGCAAGCGAGGGTTAAGTGAGTTTGGAGTTTACTACCAGAATCTGTTGATTTTTCTCCTAAACAAAGAAGTATGTTATATATTATCATTTAAACAGAGTTCCTCTCAAAAAATAAATTTGAGAACTCATTACATATTTAACATAACACATATTTAAGAATTATATGTCATCAGTGACTACCAAAGATAAGATCCAATCATATATAAGAAAATAAAATCTTCTTTCATGAAATTGGATATTGCCATTATCAAGATGTAATATTTAAAATTTAGTTATTAAATTTATTAAACACAACTTCTACACTATCACTTTAAAAAAACTCTTAAAGATTTATTCTTCCTAAATAAAGTTTAACTCACTGGATTTTAGTTAATTCCACAATATCAATTGGATACCATTTTGTTAGACTTTTACTAAATAACAGGTATCATCACTTAATATCATTGGTGTTTATGTAAATATACAAATTCTTTTAATTTTTGTATAAAAAAGTCACACAATTGGACTAATACGTCCTCAAAAATGAATACAACTAACAACGGTAGCACATTAATTTTAAGCACATTTAATTTCACAAGCTTTGCACAATATTTTAATTTATTTTATTTTATATTTTTCACTACTTCACTAAAATATAATGCTCACTTTCGATAATAGCACAGTACACTTAGGAGTTAATAACACAATGTTACACTGTAAATGATTATCTGACATCTGTTGTTCCAAAAAAGAGATACTTAAGAGTAAGAAAAATCTGATGACAATAACCTTATTGTTTCTGATACAAAATAACAAACATACAAAATAGATACCTATGGAAACAGAGTCATGGGAATTAACATTATAATATTCAAAATGCTGTTCTATATCTATTGGTCCCAATAAACGGACAGATAGTTTTGATAGGAACAAAATAGTTTTTTGACAAGTACTTTAATATACAATATAGGCATACGAATAGCAATCAAATTATAACAATATGTAGATCTCATCAGTGAAGATAAGGTGGTCCAATAGGAAGCATTTATTTGCAAGTAGGAGGAAGACGTCATCCGAAAGGAGGGACTTGAAACCTTTTAAATATTCAGTAAGCGAGCGGCGTGCTCACCCTTTGAGAAAGCCGTTAAGGCGAAACATGTTAGGGACGTTAGGGAATTGTTGAGGAGTCCTGGAGCTCCTGTATTTTTAGATTAGCCTTAGAATGCTGTATTACTAAACCTGTTCTAACTTATTAATACACTAGCTAAAGTAGGTTATTATCACTGTCATAATCTAATAATATTTGATCATATATGCTCAATAACCAATAGATAGGCCCAATGGGCAAGCGATACTAGAGTAGTATACCTGAGAGTGGGGCTTACTTGTAGCAATCATTCGACACAGACCGTGAACTGTAAACTCTATCTCACAAACTAGCAATTTAAATATTATACACTGGCAGAGAACCTAACTAATACCGGGTAAGAGTGTACTTACTGCACCGGCTAAAAACTGAGCAGTGTGGTCAACATTAGCTCCAATTGAACTGCGGGAGCCTGCAATATGTATGTGTGCTGAAATTTGACAGCATATGTGATCGAGTCAGCTGCACTTAAACACTCTATTAAACTAACGAATATCTCTCTCACTTATCTGAAAATAACTGTTACGCTACAGTTATAAGTTTACAACCAGCCTGTGGTATTATTAATATTTTAAATTACAATACACTATATTAAAATCGATTGGCTCTAGTTGAATAGTTATAGCTTGTAATCTGTATGTGTGCTGAGTTTTTACTTATGTTAATGGGCACTGCTCCAATACACGGTATACAAACTTTGCGCCATTAGCTCCAATTGAACTGCGGTAGCCTGCAATATGGATGTGTGCTGAAATTTGACAGCATATGTGATCGAGTTAGCAGCACTTAAACCCTCTATCAAACTAACGAATATCTCTCTCACTCATCTGAGAATAACTGTTACGCTACAATTATAAGTTTACAACTAGCCTGTGGTATTATTAATATTTTAAACTACAATATACTATATCAATCGATTAGCTCGAGTTGAATAGTTATAGCTTGTAATCTGTATGTGTGCTGAGTTTTTACTTATGTTAATGGGCACTGCTCCAGTACACGGTACACAAACTTTGCGCTAAACATATGAACCTATAACAAGTGTGCTGAATTTTGACTGACTTGAGTTGACATGCTCCTGTACATGGTATACAAGTGTTTTGCCAAATATACAAGCCTATAACAAATGTGCTGAATTTTGATTTACTTTAGCGGGCACAGCTTCCAAACATGGTACACAAGTGTTACGCCAGACATATGATATTATAATAAGTATCCCAAGAGAGTGGGCACTGATTTAACATATGATATTCAAGTGTTATGCCAAACATATGACCCCATAACAAATGTGCTGAACTTAGACTTATTTGAGTGGGTATTATGTTAATACATGGAACATAAGTGTTGCGCCAAATACAAAAGCCTACAACAAACCTATGAAGTAATCTTAGCACTGCTTCAATTCATAGTATACAAGTGTTACGCCAAAACATATGAGCCTATAATAAATCTATGAAGCTGTTTTAGCACACCCAACTCACGGGTTACAACAGAATGTTAAGAGCCTACAACTAATGTATGTGAATCATAGCACACAAGTGCTACGCCAAACATATGAGCATATAACAATCCTATGAAGCTATTTTAGCATACCCAATTTACGGGTTACAACAGAATATTAAGAGCTTACAACTAATGTATGTGAATCATAATATTGAATATTCCAAGCATAAACACAGAAGCCATCCAAACAAGTGTAATATTAAGAACACACTACTGAATAGAATAAAGTAGGGGCTTCCCTTTATGTGGAGTACCAATCTGGCATTCAAAGAGCGCGCGAGCGCGGACCTGGTCCTCTACCGACGGTACATTGATGATATACTCATAATTTGGAAGGGTAACAAGACAGATTTGGATTACACATTTGAGATCATGAATAAGAAAGGAAACAATTTACAATTTACCTATGAATGGAGCACCGTCCAAATTACCTTCCTGGACTTGAACATTAAGATTAACCAAGGAAGAATCGAAACATCAACGCACTTTAAGAAAGTGGATAGTAACAACTACATTCACGAGACCAGCTGTCACCATCCCAATTGGAAGAACAACATTCTGAAAGGGCAGCTGATGCGGATGAGGAAAAACTGCTCCACACAGGAGAAATGGGAAGAACAGTCTGAATTTATAAAGAATAAGCTCCTGGACAGAGGATATAATGAGATGATGTTAAACCAGAAGAAAGAAGAAGTTACGAGCATAGAAAAATCAGCTCTCACAAAATATAGGAAAAGGACGACACAGATGGAAGAAGTAGGTGGGACTTTCAATGTCCCAATGATTATGAAATTCAGTGCCAATAGAAATATTATAGAAAATATTTTCAGAAAACACTGGGCATTGTTGAAAGAAGACGACGTGATTGGAGAAAAGCTTCCAGACAAACCGCGGTTTATTTATAGGAAAGCAAAAAAATCTGAGAAGTCACTTGGCACCGAGTATCCAAAAGAAGAGTAACCCAGACATTAGAGACGTATTTGGGAAGAGAATTACTGGTTTCTTTCCATGTCCATCTTGTAAAGCCTGTAAAAACGGGAAGAAATCAACAAATTTCATGTGTCACCATACAAAAGAAATTCATAAAATTCATGAAATTATAAGGTGCCAAGATAAAGGAACCATATATTTACTACAATGTACCTGTGGTTTACAATATATTGGGCAAACGTCAAGACCTCTAAGAGATAGGATCCGGGAACATCTGCTATTAATAGAAAAATTAAGTATGGATACTGCTCTATATAGACACTTCTCTACGGTACATAAGGGTAACATCAAGGACCTCACATATATGGGGATAAAGAAAGTGAAAAAAGAATGGAGGGGCGGAAACTACGAGAAAAAGTTGCTGTCTGCTGAATCCAGAATTATTTTTACTTTGGACTGTCTTTTCCCCAAAGGCCTAAACAATAGAGAAGATCTGTCTCATCTATTTAACATGACTTAGACCCATAAGTCAATTATTGTCAAAGCTTCAAAGAAATAAAAGTTTAAGCTCAAATGTCTCTCTTTTTTCTATTTTGAACAAGAGGCCTTCAGAATTATCGACCTTGCCTGAACCAGAGGTCATTATCTTTATAATTTTATAATTTTAAAATAAGATCCAAAAACGGATCTTATACATCCTTAAGTATTCTTATAACCTTCAAAAAACTACATCATCTCTTCAAAGAACCACATCATCTCATTAAAACATATCCTCTTAAAACATTGTTCCTCAACCATTCCTAGGCTAATATGTTGTTCTGTCACACTTTTAACCGATTCCCGTATCTGTTGATTTTATCTACTGTTCCACAGAAGATATTCTGATTCTGTTGGTTTTATCTATTTTGATTCTGTTGGTTTTATCTACTTGATTTTATTTACGGTTTTTATCTACTGTTTTACAGAAGACAACACCCTTTTTCAAAAAGAGTATATGATACATTTATTCACTATTTATGTTCTCAACATTTAAAACACTATTGTCAGACCAGGAATCTAAGACACAAATCTGCATAATAAAAACTCCTCATATGCCACAATAAGATATATGGTCTGATCCCTGTTGGGTATTCTGACCAAAAATACCCATTATTTTTAACAGGATTACAATATCTGTTATAGTATATTTCCAAAAAGCGATTTCAAGTATAACAAGGCTATATTCTAAACACAGACGAATAGTACGATGGTCAAAGATAGGATTCACCATTAATTAAATAAGGACCATTAGCTCTGGAGCTTTTTCACTCTATGATAGAGTGACTTATATCTAACAGCACCTAATGCTGGCCCCTAAGATATAAATACTGAGGAGACTAATATGGCTCAGTTCCTTACATATAGGTAAAACTAGATGTAAGGGTGCCATATATACTAATAAGTATATCGGCATATTTGAATAGAAATTCGCAATCTCAGTTCTGTCCCTTAGCCCAACAGCATTTTTACTCGCAATTGGTTTTAGATATGAAAAAGACAAAATTAAAATTAAAATTAAGAAAATTAAAATTAATATATTAAGAGACTGCTAAATGTTGATAAGTTATCAAGGGCTAGAAGCCTAGATAAAAAATACTTTATGTAATAGCAGGAACACATATTGGGAGGACGGTCCGATATAAGATAGACTGAAAACATAGTAATACACCTGTATAAAAACCACAAAAACTCTCCCCTTTATTGCCAAAAAAGAATAGGTAATCATCATTAACAGCAAGAATATCACATATGACAGCAAAAGTGATTGATTGAATATTCCCCCACTGTTAGAGACATTAGTCGACTCATTAAGTAAACACTACATCTGCTCCAATCAATAAGGGACTCGTGGACAACACCCCCCCATAGACGTAAATGTCTAAACATATGTCCTCACATTACCCAATCAAAACGGCTCATTCCCGTGACGTCACGACCAATCAGAGTCAGCAAAACACGGAGTTTAGAAAGGATAAAAAGATATAATATCTTCTTCCTTCACTCCAATTATTTCAATTTCTATCACCCGATCTAGCAGCGGTAAGTGTCCGCAGTAGATTTAAACCCCCACATACCAAATTGGATTAATTTACTTCATATTGAAATCGGCTCTAACCGGAAGTGACGACACGCCATATGCGAGAAAGGTAAATACATTGTATACCTAACTTTGAAGATAAACTTGAATATAAAAAATAAATATGACGAATCATGTTGACATTAAAGGATCTTGCCAACTGAAATAAAACATCGAAAATTAAACGATAAGTCACAGGGCACTAACGAATACCGGAAGTGAATTAATCTCCGATCAAGGGTCAAACACCGGATATAAGGCACCTAATTACAAAGAAAAAAACAGTCTTGAGAAAGGCCTGATACGGGCCGAAACGCGTAGACACTGGTAAGCCTTATTCTGAATGTGACTTTTTTATTGTACCATCTACACTATATTTGTTATTTTTTTCTAGGAGGCAACACATCTATAATTCTCTACTATCAACTTTTTACGGTGGGACTTTCACCTATCAAGGGGATTAGGAATTTGACCACACTTTAGACCATTATTTGATTGCAAGTGTTTTTGTTGCACACATCACGGTTCCCTAATCGTTTTTTCCTCAGGGGTGTCTGTTTAGACAAGACTTTGGAATCTATAGTATTTTTAATTTTTTGGATTAATTTTTTATTGACTTTATTTGGATTTGTTTTTATATCTTCATATTCACAAGATTTTGATTTGATTTACTTTCACAGTTTTTAAGGAGTTTTTAAAGTTTTTTTTCCTCAGTGCCATTTGACTTTTGCACTTTTTTCACCGGCACTTTCGTCACAGACATTATTTACAATTCCCTTTTCTCACGAAGGATTTTATTATTATTTTTCACGACATGTTCTGACTTTTTCACATTCAAAGTATATATATCTTTAGGATTTGAATAGCTTTCACAGTTTTTGGAGACCTATATTCACCTACACCTAGAACACCACATATCGACAACTTACTATTTTAACCACTGGAACATTGTTATTAGATAGAAATACATATTTTTAGCATTTAAAAAGGCTTTGTTGTTTTTATATCATCTTGTTTTTATACCATCTTGATTTTATCTATGTATTTAACCTGGTATTTTTGATTCATTGTAAAAACCCTCATAGATCCATGAAATTTGGTTTTACTGCTTTTTATTGTACTATGTAATTTACTGTACTGTATACATTATTCTGGATGTACTGTATACACCATTCTGGATGTAATAAATTGTTTTAAAATTATTTTCTGTTAGTACATGTATTTACCTGCCTCCGTATAGTTGGCGCCTGGGTTTTCCTTCATCCATTGCCAATTTAGGTGCCTGCTAGACGCACCTCCCCTGGGCTACAGGTACATAGTAGGCGCTTATAAACAACCCCTTTCTTGATTCAAAGATTAACACAGAAGGTAAAAACCCCCAGCTACAACAGTATTAATCTATTTAACAGGGTACATGGTACTCTTACTACCCCATTATAATATACAGAGTATGCTACCCACCAGTAGACAGTATTGAGCTGAACCAGAATGATAGAGCTGTACTGATATATGGTCAAACTGTAACATACAGTGACAGTTGTGTATAATATAATATATAAATTGATATTTCATCAATATTATTATTCAGTAAAGATTACAGAGTATCTTTCTTCGTTGTGGTTTTTACATATATATATACACAATTATTCTATAAGACTTCTTGCTATGAGTCTGTATCAGCTTATATTAACTTGATACAATTACACTTAAGAAGTCTACCAGCACAATAAATGACCTACCTTACTAGAATCTATCTAATGTGAACAGGTTAATTACTGATCCTCCAGCATCTAAGAGTGTTTTTAAATTAATTTCCAGCATTTTATATTAATTTTGACACAATAAAAGTTATGTTTTAACACGCAAGCTCACTAGACTATCAGTAACTCTGATTTGCCTTAAGAAATAAAGTCTTTTATACCACTTATACATATACCCTATATTAACCCTTATGAGTGCTATATATGTAGTCTGTTGAGTTAGAGTTTCTCTCTACCTAAAGTTTCATAAATAAAAAAATTGCTGTCCAGTGTACTGAACTCAAAAAAAGCATAGATGCCTTCTTTTTCAAATAAAGATAGCAAGAGAACAAAGAAAAATTGATAATAGTAGTAAATTAGAAAGTTGCTTAAAATTGCATGCTCTTTCTGAATTACAAAACAAAATTTTTGGGTTCAGTGTCCCTTTAAGTTGATATCCTCATAAGCTCATCACTTATCTAGAGTTCTAATCACTCTACAATCTACACATATAATGGATGTCTGCTATATATAGAGGCCTATTTAACAAATGTCTGTTGGACCTGTTCCGACAGTGCAGATAAGGTCCGACAAACATCGCTGAATGCGGAGAGCAAAACGCTCTCTGTATTCAGCATTGCACCAGCAGCTCTTGTGAGCTGCTGGTGCAACGCCGCCCCCCTGCAGACTCGCGGCCAATGGGCCGCCAGCAGGGGGTGTCAATCAACCCGATCGGGTTGAATTCAGGCGATTCCTGTCCGCCTCATCAGAGCAGGCGGACAGGGTTATGGAGCAGCGGTCTTTAAGTTACTGCTACATAACTGGCTCGCCAGAAACACGGGCCCTCAAGCTCTGTACGGAGCTTGATAGATAGGCCCCATAGTCTCTCCCTTCTTAAAGTATGACACCTCTCTTATTTTTATCTTAACTATACATATACTTTAACACTCAAATATGTCAGTATTACCCTGGAGAGACGAGACACTACACTTTCTACTCTCTTATATGCTAAATGTCACAGTTTGAGCTGAGAGACACAGTTGCCCCTTTAAACTATGTTTAATATTTAAATATAGGCCCTCATAGACAATGCTTTGGGTTGAGTCTGTAACCGCTACGACACATCTGTATGTATAGTATTTGAGTTGCTACTGAACCTCTGGTATACTTATACCACATCTTTCATATCTATGCCCAGTTGGCTACACACTTTCCACCCCCCACTTTTAAATAGTACTCTGGGTACGCACTTAACCCCCAGAGGCTAAATTTGCAGTTTCCCTTAAACATACCGCTCCTTATATACTTCTCTTCTATTTTACGATCTGTTACAATACTGATAGAAGTTGTGTTATTTTAGTAGAATGGGGAAGACAACTTGAGAACAGGCACCATAATATCCAGCTACAATACAACTATAGCAAAGGGTTTTAGGTGCTTGAAAATGTGTGCCTGTTAATTATCTTTTTTGTCATCGCTGGAGCCTGGCATTAGCCCAAGGGCCCTGGGTGGAACCAGACCCTGAGCATTGTATATTGGAACATGCTCCTCAGATTTATGTAAACCTGCCCTATGCAAATCTATTTATTGATAGTTTTGCTCCACTGCTAACGGTCACACGCTTCATTTTTAGTTTTATCTGTCCCAATTTCACACCATCTAATAAGTCGAGATATAATATTAGGTTTTTATCTCTTTTTTACTTCATACATACAAATAAAATATAAACATGGTAAAATTGTATTGATAATACTATTACAGGATACATTTCTGCATATATCAACTGAATGATATTCCCTGATCATATAGATTTTCACGCCATCTTGATAGTTTATATTCATGTATACATTGGATAACGTGGTTTCACTTCATACTGCTATAATGTGAGTTTACCAATACCATGGATATTGCTTTATATTATATACTTTGTGAATGGTATGCAAATTACGGGAAAGCTTGATTCAATGTTAACAATGTAAACTTACTTCTACACATATATTTTGGATATTAAGATTTATGATATATATACTACAGGACATACATTTTGTTTACCCTTTTTCAACCAAAAGTAATGTGAAGATTTCATTTTAAGGAGAAAATCTACACTGCTATGAGTACTAGAGAATCCCATTGTATGCAGATATGACTTAAAGCCAGACAATCAGCTAGATTACGAGTTATGCGCGCTATAGGGAAATTAACGAACGCAATAAAAGTTGGGTTTTTTAACCCCCTATAGCGCAGTCATTACAAGTTTTGAAAAATCCAGCTTGTGCGTGCGATATGGTGCTTTTAAGCTCCATACCGCACAAAATATATGCGCTGTTTTGACATGCTTGTGCACGCTTTCTCCATAGACATCAATGGGGAAAGCGGGTCAGAAAAAAGTCTAACACCTGTGAACGCGGAATAAAAAGCTCCGTAACGCAGCCCCATTGATGTCTATGGGGAAAAAAAACCTAACGTTTAAACTTAACACCCTAACATAAACCCCGAGTCTAAACACTGCTAATCTGCTGCCCCCGACATCGCCGACACATACATAATGTTATTAACCCGTAATCTGCCGCCCCCGATATCGCCGCCACCTACATCATGTTATTAACCACTAATCTGCCGCTCCCGATATCGCCGCCACTATATTAAAGTTATTAATCCCTATTCTGCCGCACCCAAACACTAAATACTTACCTGTGAAATAAAACCTAAGCTAGCTAATAGTTATATTGTAGCTAGCTTAGGTTTTATTTTTATTTCACAGGTAAGTTTGTATTTATTTTAACTATGTAGACTAGTTAGTAAATAGTTATCAACTATTTACTAATTACCTAGTTAAAATAAATACAAATTTACCTGTCAAATAAAACCTAACCTGCCTTACATTAAAACCTAAAATTAAAAAAAATAAAAAACCTATTATTACAAAAAATTAAAAAACCTACCATTACAAAAAAATAACATGAAATTATCCAAAAAAAATTAAAATTATTCCTATTCTAATACCGTTAAAAAAAAAAAGAAGCTAATCTAGAATAAACTACCAAGGGCCCTTAAAAGGGCCTATTGGGGGACCTTAAAAGGGCCTTTTGTAGGGCATTGCCCTAAAGTTAACAGCACTTTTGCTACAAAAGAAAACAAACACCCCCTAACAGTATACAAACCCCCACCCCCCAAACTACCAAGGGCCCTTAAAAGGGCCTTTTGTAGGGTATTGCCCTAAAGTTAACAGCTCTTTTGCTACAAAAGAAAACATACACCCCCTAACAGTATACAAACCCCCACCCCCCAAACCCACAAAATTAAAATAAAGTAAAACCTAATCTACCCATTGCCCTTAAAAGAGCATTTGTATGGGCATTGCCCTTAAAAGGGTATTTAGCTTTTTTGCTGCCCAAGCCCTAATCTAAAAATTAAATCCCACCCCAAAATGAAAAAAATACATTACGCAAAATAACAAACAAATTATCAAAAACAATAAAAATGATTCCTATTCTAATACCTATTTTAAAAAAAACACCCCAAAATAAAAACCTAATCTAGAATAAACTATCAATAGCTCTGAAAATGGCCTTTTGTAGGGCATTGCCCAAAATTAAATAGCTCTTTTACCTGGACATTTTTTTTACAAAAAACCCCACTAATATTACAAACCCCCACCCCCCCAAACCCCCGAAATATAAAAAACTATCTAAAAAAAAACCTGTATAGGCATTGCCTTTAAAAGGGCATTTAGCACTTTTGCTGCCCAAACCCTAATCTAAAAAAAAAAACACCCAAAAAACACTTAAAAAAACTATCATTAACCCCCGACGATCCACTTACAGTTTTTGAAGTCCCACTTGAACGATCTTCATCCAGGTGGTGAAGTTCTCATCCAGACGGCAAGAAGTCTTCATCCAGGCGGCCTCTTAAATCTTCATCCAGGCAGCGAAGTCCTCATCCAGGCGGCGAGAAGTCTTTATCCAGGCGGCCTCTTCAATCTTCAGATTGAAGAGGCTGCCTGGATGAAGACTTCTCGCTGCCTGGATGAGGACTTCCCTGCCTGAATGAAGATTGAAGAGGCCGTCTGGATAAAGACTTCTCGCCGCATGGATGAGGACTTCGCCACCTGGATGAAGTGGGACTTTTTTTTTTTTAAGGTTTTTTTGGTTGTTTTTTTTTTTAGATTTGGGTTTGGGCAGCAAACAAGCTAAATGCCCTTTTAAGGGCAATGCCCATACAAATGTGCTTTTCAGGGCAATGGGTAGCTTAGGTTTTTTTTAGAGTTAGGTTTTTTATTTTGGGGGGTTGGTTGGGTGGTGGGTTTTACTGTTGGGGGGTCTTTGTATTGTTTTTTACAGGTAAAAGAGCTGTTTAACTTAGTGCAATGCCCTACAAAAGGCCATTTTAAGGGCTATTGGTAGTTTATTGTAGGCAAGGGTTTTTTATTTTATTTTGGGTGGGCTTTTTATTTTGATAGGGCTCTTAGATTAGGTGTGATTCTTTTTTATTTTGGATAATTTCGTTTGTTATTTTTTATAATTTAGTGTTTGTTATTTTTTGTTATTTAATCTTTTTTATTTTTTAGTAATTAGATAGTTTGTTAGGAGTAGTGTTAGGATATTTTTAATGTGTATTTAAGTTTAATTTAATTGGTAGTTAGTTTAATTTTAGTTTAATAATTATATTAGTTTAATTGTTAGTTTAAACTTAGTTTTTTTTAATTTGACAGTTAAGATTTAATTTAATTTAAGATAGGGAAATTGTAATTTTAATCTAAAATTAGGGGGGCGTTAGGTTTAGGGGTTAGTAGTTTAATTTAGTTTATTGCGATGTGGGGGGCTTTCAGTCTAGGGGTTAATAGTTTATTTTAGTATATTTCGTTGTGGGGGGCTTGCGGTTTAGAGGTTAATAGGTTTATTATAGTGGCGACGGTGTAGGGCTTAATAACTTACAGTAAGTATAGTGGGGGCAGATGGCAGATTAGGGGTTAATAATATTTAGTGTTTGCGATGCGGGAGGGCGCCGGTTTATGGGGTTAATAACTTTATGATAGTGGTGACAATGTCAGGGAGCGGAGGAATAGGGGTTAATAATTATTTTTAGTGGCATCAATGTCGGGAGCGACAGATTAGGGGTTAATAACTTTAATATAGTGTTTGCGATGTGGAAGGGCCTCGGTTTAGGGGTTTATAGGTAGTTTATGGGTGTTTAGTGCACTTTGTAGCAGTTTAGTTATGAGTTTTATGTAACAGATTTGTTGCGTAAATTTCATAACTACTGCTTTTAGATGGTGGTACGGATCTTGTCGTTTTAGGGTGTAATGCAGGTTTTTTTAGCCTCACCGCAAAACTCGTAATGGCAGCGCTATGGAAGTCCCATGAAAAAACGTAATTTTTACGAGTGCGGGACTGTCATTGCGTTACAGGCTAAAAGGCTTGCGGTACAGCTATACCGACAAGACTTGTAATGACTGCGGTGCTGGTTTTTTTTTTATTTATATTTTTATTGAGGATGTAGTGATAAGAATACAATACAGAAAGCAAAAAGGTATAAGTGGTACATCAAATATTTGCATCCTATCTGGAAAGCTGACTTATGCAAGTTGAAATACAATCCTCTTTTTTCCTTCTTTTTTATTTTAAACAAAACAAAATTTGCTCCCTAAAAGCTAGGGAGCAAAGACCGAAACTGAGCACAGCAAATAAAGCACTACAATGCGTTGACGACAGACCAGCTGCACAGACAACTTTTAGTATAGGTGGAAATATGAGTAGGCATAATTTATATGAATTAATAGATTCTAATATATATAGGTACTAACTCAAAGTATTTTGTTAGTGATTATTAGAGTAAGTTTCGTATATCTCCTGATTATTATTATAAGTTGCTAATAATTGAGCCTGGTAGTATGCACGTGAGGCTATCTAATAAACAAAAATTATGTTGTTTTAACTAAAGATTAGTACTATAACATTTTGCAGACCTCGCTGAATACGGCGAGCAATACGCTCGCCGTATTCAGCATTGCACCAGAAGCTCACAAGACCTGCTGGAGCAACGCCCCCCCCCCTGCAGACTCGCGGCCAATAGGCCGCCAGCAGGGGCTGTCAATCAACCCGATCATACTCGATCGGGTTGATTTCCGGCGATGTCTGTCCGCCTGCTCAGAGCAGGCGGACAGGTTATGGAGCAGCGGTCTTTGTGACTGCTGCTTCATAACTGCTGTTTCTGGCGAGTCTGAAGACTCGCCAGAAACAGGGGCCATCAAGCTCCATTCAGAGCTTGTTAAATAGAGGCCTATGAGATAAATCACTTTAAGTAAATTTTTCCACCTTTGTGTCATAGAGCCTTTTAGCTCGGCTACACACCATGAAGCTAGGTATAGTAAATGCTTACATTCCATTCATGGAGGAAGGAGTAGTTTGCATGTTCAAAGCACTCTAAAGCTATCTTGTGTTCTAATGATGTGGGTATTATTTCTACAGAACTTATTTTGAAAATGATTACAAAATCAAACAAAACAAACATTAGACCAATTGAGAAAATAGTAAAAAACAACAGCAGAACCAATCTTAATTTCCTGTTAATAACAAAACATTATAGAAAACATAAAAACAATATCAGCGTTAAGTCCTCTATAATGTCTGAAGTCATAATATGTAAAGTGTATTACTTGCACTCTATCCACCCGAGAAAGATATCAGCTTAATTAGCCTCCTCCCTGATAAGTTCTTCATTGTATCTTCCTTGATTAGTAAACCAGAATCCATATGTTGAAGAGGCCTTTCGAGATGGTGGAAGAAACTGTTCTGTAGACCTCTTTGATTCTTTATAATGTAGGTTGTCGGAGTTTTGGGTGAGCTATCGCTTAATTTTTGGACCGGCAATGTATTAGATGGGCTAGCTTGCCGATTGAAATCTAAACTGTTAGCCAAAGTCAAGCTGTCTGCACAAAAATCTATATACTCCACTTTCCTTACTCTCTGGAAGTCCCCCTCAAGCTCCCAGAGCTGTTGCGTCGGTTCAGTATGATAATCCAATCTCAGTGACCATTGCGATCGGCTGATGATCTTTGATGCCAGTGATGTGTATAGATGTACAGTTCTCTCCTTTGCTTTAGCAGTTGTCGTGGCATCTGAGGGAATCGTAGTCAAGCATTTATTTAATTTGGCTGTAGACGCCATTTTAAGATATTTGACGATGCTTTTCCCCTTTGTTTGCGGTAGAGTATATAAAAAAGATATGAATCTTTATTCAAATGCCGGTCAAACTCTTATCTAATGTTAAGCTTGTGTGCTTGCACTGACACCGCTCCTGATGTGTGTTGTTGTGTGCGCTCCTCCGATTGTAATTGCGCATCTGGCTTGCCTGCTGGCTGATGTAGCATTGGTATATCATTGTTTCTCATCAGCTCAATTTTATCTGCTAGAGTTTGTAGGTCTTTTTCTGTGGGTGCTTTGTCGATCAAGGCTTGAAACATATCCTCTAGCTTTTTAAAAGAATGTTCCATATTTTCAAATATGTTGTCGCACCACATGGCTGTTATTAGCTGTTATAATGTCGCTTATGGGCGATAGGGTAAGTTGTGAGATATTTCTGTGTCCGATGTCCAGGCAATGCTGAGTAGTTGGTAAGTCTTTTAACTGCACCCAGCTCTGGTCAAATAACCCCAATTTCCCAGGGGGGAAGCGCTGCCTGTTAGAATGCCGCCGCAACAGGCCTCAATCGTCCAAATCTGGCTCCTGGTTCATAAATACAGCCAAATAAGAGCTGAGTAGAAGTTGCGTATACTAATAATTACAAAACCAGTTGCAATTTGTTCTGTATGCTGTAGATTGATAATGATAACCAGCGGTTTATCACCTGGAGCACAAGAGAAATGCGGCCGGTTAGAGCCGCTGCTTGGACATGACCCCCGACTGCGGTGCTGTTTTAACGCTGAAATTACCATTTGTTCAGCATTAAAACACGAACGCACAACTCGTAATCTAGCTGATTGATAATAATGTGAATATTTACAAGACTTAGATCAAGTACAGTTTTTTGTGTTCAATATAATTGAAAAACTCTATAAAGTATATGGGGTCGATTTATCAAGGGCCGAACGGCCCCTAATGCCCCTGTTTCAGGCTCTCTGGAAACAGCAATTATGAAGCAGCGGTCTTAAGACCACTGCTCCTTAACTGGTCCTCCGCCTCTGAGGCTGCGGACAGCAAAACGCATGATTCTATACGATCGGGCTTATTGACACCCCCTGCTAGCGCCCGATTGACTGTGAATCTGGGGGGGCGGCATTGCACAAGCAGTTCACTAGAACAGTGTATCATGTCTGCCAGACAATGATAATTTGGCCCCATTATATTAAAAAACATATGGTTTCTGGGGGGGGCGTAGTCTAGCCACGGAGCTGAATGGCGGCGTTCAGCTAGAGCTCCTAGGCCTGGCAGACTTGGAGGGATAAGTACAATATGTAGAAGTGGCCTATAAAACTTTTAATTTGATGGTTGTAGTGGCCTGAACACATGTGACTGCTGAAGGGACAACATCGGAACCTGTTTGTGCAGAGGATCGGCAAGTGAACAGTTAACCCTTATAACACCGGAGCCTCCTCACGGACATCGGCACACCACGTGGGTGCTGCACACAAGCCTTCACAGCTCCTCCAGCGATCGACACGAACAGGACTCACTAAGGGTGCTCCCAACATATCCCATAAACTGCAGGCAAGTGTTGCATTACACCACACGATCAAGCCAACCACCCATAGCACACACTAAACACCCGGTGTGCCGGGCCTTCAGGAGCACGCACCTAGCATCAGGAATCCAACAGGCAGTCTGCGCAATACATCCCCTGATCTGCAAAGCAGTATAGTGCGGAGAAGACAGCAAGAGGGGAATAAGACTCAGAGACACAGACCGGTTAGGCTACCCGACAGGCATAATTGCAAAATAAAGGGGTGAATGCAAGCAGGGTGTGGAGGGCAGTTTTAATACCTGGAACACGGCAAACCCATATATCACAGCATTAATAACCCTTCAATGGACACTCTCTCCGGTAAACACTGAGACATATTACTCACCAAGCAAGTAAAAACACCCTCCCTAAGCGCTTCTTTTTCTTTATTTTCTTCATTAATTGAACTGCTATGCCTCAAAAGAAAGGCCAAAAAACAGAAAAGGGCTCTAATAATAAAACAATAGGACATTACTTGAAATCTATTGACCACACTATATCCTCCCAGAATATTACAGCAGAGGATAGACAGACAGCAACAATAGCTCAGGAACCCACAATGGACTCAATACCTACAGGCTATGTTACTAAAGCTGATTTGAGCTTACTTTGCTCTAAGGAAGATATAAGGGTAGCAATGCATGAGGTTAGAACCCTTTATAAAGACCTTCACAAGGACATATCTACCCTTAAAGGCAGAGTCACAACAGTAGAGGAACAGAGTTCCACAGCCATAGCTGATCTCAAACAACTTACTAATAAAGTTGCAGCACAGGAGAACTCCATAGAAGTACTAAACGAGAAAATAGAAGACTTAGAAAATCGCAGCTGCTGTAATAATCTGCGAATAAGGGGGACACCGGAGTCCATTGCTCCCACGGCGATAATGGGATATTTACAGGACCTTTTCCGTACTATCAGGGGGACACCTGGGGCACCAGATATTCCTATAGAAAGAGCCCATAGAGCGCTTAGGGCTAAGCCCCCACCCAAGGCACCCCCTAGGGACATAATTGTTAAACTGCTTCATTTCCCCGATAAGGAAGACATATTAAAGAACTCAAGAGCAAAGCAGCCAATCAGCCATGCTGGAATCAACATACAAGTATTCAGCGACATTAGTCCCACCACTTTGCAAAAACAAAGGTCTCTCTCATTCCTCACGTCAGTCCTACAAGCTCATAAAATTCCCTACAGGTGGGGATTCCCTGTTTCGATAGTCGCCACAAGGGATAACAAGACAGTCACGTATAGAACAAAAGAGGATCTCACCCGATTCTGCACACAACTTTCTATCGAAGTGCCATCTCTCCCGCAGGTAGCCGAAGAGACAGTACAACATACTCAAGAAGAGACACAGGAAGAAGGCAGCTCCCACATACAGGCTGCAATCCCCCGCACAGTGGCAGGGGACTAACACAGACTAGAAAATTTGGATTCCCTCAGAGTTGTGGTTTGCGGCTTCCTGGAGGTTGCAGTCCTACTTCAGAGATGCAAGTATAATGGCAATATAAATTTTGACCTGTTTACTTGGTTGTCACACACCAGCTATAGAGACAATAAATACAGGAATGTTATTGCTCCCCCTTAGATTGCATCCATCCAGGGCAGTACAAACTAATCTTGGGCATTGCCAAACGAATGGTTAATTTTGAGACCAGTTATAACCTAGCTGAAAATAATGTTATCTTAGCAATCGTTTAAAACTGTTTTCACTTATGCTAGACTTAACCCTAAAAGGATATTAATGAGGGAACCATGCTGTCCCTCCTTGTTATTTGTTAAGTAATTGCAGAAAAATTGACCCCAAAGAGGGGATAATTTAGAGAATAGTTATATTTTAACTGAAAATACATTCTAACTGTTTATGTTGCATGCTGTTTCAACTGTTTTGCTGTTACTGTGTTGTGATATATTTCTTGCAAACAACAGTCCCGTTGACAAACAGAAGATAGACACACCCAACATTTTCATCCATACATGAGCAGTCATCGGCACTCACTAACATTACAACACCCTCACTCTCAGAATAGTAGGATACAAAAACAGCAAAGGTTCATGAAGAAAAATCTAGTGCCCCTGTTAAGGCGGACAGGATGATACAAGTCATTATAAGACCATTACACAAAACCACATACTTCAAGAAATATTTAGATTCATACATAACGGCCCTCCACTTATGCCAAGACACATCCCCATTAGTGCGCTAACTACTTATAGTGCACTCCAGCAAGGAGATTCTTTATCTCTTACTTGCATTTCTATTTTTCTGGTTTCTCTAGCCTGATAAGTAGTCAAAGTTATCAATCTAACGGCTAGATTTAGAGTTTTGTCGGTAACGACCCGAAAAGATAAAGCCGGCTTTTTTCTGGCCGCACCATAAAAATAACTCTGGTATTGAGAGTCCACAGAATGGCTGCGTTAGGCTCCAAAAAAGGAGCGTAGAGCATATTTAACGCAGCTTCAACTCTCGATACCAGAGTTGCTTACGCAAGCAGCCAGCCTCAAAAACGTGCTTGTGCACGATTCCCCCATAGGAAACAATGGGGCTGTTTGAGCTGAAAAAAAAACCTACAAACCTGCAAAAAAGCCGCGTTCAGCTCCTAACGCAGCCCCATTGTTTGCTATGCGTAAACACTTCCTACGTCTGCACCTAACACTCTAACATGTACCCCGAGTCTAAACACCCCTAACCTTACACTTATTAAACCCTAATCTGCCGCCCCCGCTATCGCTGACCCCTGCATATTATTATTAACCCCTAATCAGATTGAGCTCGCATTCTATTGGCTGTTCCGATCAGCCAATAGAATGCGAGCTCAATCTGATTGGCTGATTGGATCAGCCAATCGGATTGAACTTGATTCTGATTGGCTGATTCCATCAGCCAATAAGAATATTCCTACCTTAATTCCGATTGGCTGATAGAATCCTATCAGCCAATCGGAATTCGAGGGACGCCATCTTGGATGACGTCCCTTAAAGGAACCGTCATTCTTCAGTTGGACGTCGCCGGAAGAAGATGGGTCCCCGGTGGAGGTCTTCAGGATGGAGCCGGTCGTCATCGGATGAAGATAGAAGATGCCGCTTGGATCAAGATGGTTGCCGGTCCGGATCGCCTCTTCTTCCCGGATAGGATGAAGACTTTGGAGCCTCTTCTGGACCTCTTCAGCCACCGGATGATGGATCGCCAGCCCCGCTTGGGTTGGATGAAGATTTTGGAGCCAGGACGGATCAGTGATACCTGGTGAGGTGAAGACAAGGTAGGATAATCTTCAGGGGCTTAGTGTTAGGTTTATTTAAGGGGGGTTTGGGTTAGATTAGGGGTATGTGGGTGGTGGGTTGTAATGTTGGGGGGGGTATTGTATGTTTTTTTTTACAGGCAAAAGAGCTGAACTTCTTGGGGCATGCCCCGCAAAGGGCCCTGTTCAGGGCTGGTAAGGTAAAAGAGCTTTGAACTTTAGTAATTTAGAATAGGGTAGGGCATTTTTTTTTTTTTATTTTGGGGGTCTTTGTTATTTTATTAGGGGGCTTAGAGTAGGTGTAATTAGTTTAAAATTGTTGTAATATTTTTCTTATGTTTGTAAATATTTTTTTATTTTTTGTAACTTAGTTCTTTTTTATTTTTTGTACTTTAGTTAGTTTATTTCATTGTAGTTATTTGTAGATATTGTATTTAATTAATGTATTGATAGTGTAGTGTTAGGTTTAATTGTAGGTAATTATAGGTATTTTATTTAATTAATTTAATGATAGTATAGTGTTAGGTTTAATTGTAACTTAGGTTAGGATTTATTTTACAGGTAATTTTGTAATTATTTTAACTAGGTAGCTATTAAATAGTTCTTAACTATTTAATAGCTATTGTACCTGGTTAAAATAATTACAAAGTTGCCTGTAAAATAAATATTAATCCTAAAATAGCTACAATGTAATTATAATTTATATTGTAGCTATATTAGGATTTATTTTACAGATAAGTATTTATCTTTAAATAGGAATAATTTATTTAATAAGAGTTAATTTATTTCGTTAGATTAAAATTATATTTAACTTAGGGGGGTGTTAGTGTTAGGGTTAGACTTAGCTTTAGGGGTAAATACATTTATTAGAATAGCGGTGAGCTCCGGTCGGCAGATTAGGGGTTAATAATTGAAGTTAGGTGTCGGCGATGTTAGGGAGGGCAGATTAGGGGTTAATACTATTTATTATAGGGTTAGTGAGGCGGATTAGGGGTTAATAACTTTATTATAGTAGCGGTGCGGTCCGCTCGGCAGATTAGGGGTTAATAAGTGTAGGCAGGTGGAGGCGACATTGAGGGGGGCAGATTAGGGGTTAATAAATATAATATAGGGGTCGGCGGTGTTAGGGGCAGCAGATTAGGGGTACATAGCTATAATGTAGGTGGCGGCGCTTTGCGGTCGGCAGATTAGGGGTTAATTATTGTAGGTAGCTGGCGGCGACGTTGTGGGGGGCAGATTAGGGGTTAATAAATATAATACAGGGGTCGGCGGTGTTAGGGGCAGCAGATTAGGGGTACATAAGTATAACGTAGGTGGCGATCGGCAGATTAGGGGTTAAAAAAATTTAATCGAGTGGCGGCGATGTGGGGGGACCTCGGTTTAGGGGTACATAGGTAGTTTATGGGTGTTAGTGTACTTTAGAGTACAGTAGTTAAGAGCTTTATGAACCGGCGTTAGTCCAGAAAGCTCTTAACTACTGACTTTTTTCTGCGGCTGGAGTTTTGTCGTTAGAATTCTAACGCTCACTTCAGACACGACTCTAAATACCGGAGTTAGAAAAATCCCATTGAAAAGATAGGATACGCAATTGACGTAAGGGGATCTGCGGTATGGAAAAGTCGCGGCTGAAAAGTGAGCGTTAGACCCTTTTTTGAGTGACTCCAAATACCGGAGTTAGCCTAAAACCAGCGTTAGGAGCCTCTAACGCTGGTTTTCACGGCTACCGCCAAACTCCAAATCTAGGCCCAAGACTTAACTCAAAAGCCTGAAGTTATTTAGTCTAGAGACTACTTATATCTTTTTCCTCTTACCTATTATCTAGCTTTTCCCATACCCCACTTCCTTACAAATTCCTCCTTCTCCCCTCCCTTAGAAGTTTTACCCCCCTCCTTTTTTTCTCTCTCTCTCACCCCCTCCCCCCCCCCCCCTTTTTTTTTTTTTTCTTTTTTCTAAAATGCAGACCTCATGCCCCCACGGACGGGACCGTACTCTGACCCTGATGACAATTAACACACACGGACTGAATAGCCCAGCAAAACGCTCTATAGTGATACGAGAGTTTTCAAAGATTCACAGCTCCATAGTCTAACTACAAGAGACTCATTTTCAGAGAGGAAAGGAGCCAAAGTGGTCATCACATGAGTATCCTGTTGCCTTCTTTGCATCAGGTCCCCAAAAAAAGAATGGAGTGGGCATATTAATGCACAATTCAATAGATTTTCAAATCTCTTCAACACACAAAGACCCAGAAGGCAGATACCTACTTCTAGTGGGCCTCCTCTTTGGGAGACCCATTTCACTTCTAAATGTGTATGCACCCAATGTGCATCAGCACCGCTTTTTAAAAAAAATAATTGGGTTAATTCTAGATCATGCAAAGGGCGCGGTGTTGTTGGGAGGGGATTTTAACGTTCCATTGCAACCAACACTAGATACTTCCAACTCCGGGTCTAGTGTCTCTAAAATGATATTGAAATCGATTAAAACCTCCTTAGCAAGCCTAAACCTCCATGACATATGGAGAACACTTCATCCAACAGGGAGGGATTATACCTACCTTTCTAACGTCTTTCAGAAGTACTCTCGTATAGACTACTGGTTTACTGACTCAATTAGTCTTTCAATAATACACTCATGCCGAATAGGGTCAATCACATGGACAGATCACTCCTCAGTAATATGTGAAATTGTGTGGCCGGAAGCCCCCTTGACTGACTATATCTGGCGACTGGACGACCATATACTGACAGACCCGATGGCGGTGAATCTACTGGACACAGCATTGACAGAATACTTCTCGCTTAATAGTCATACCGATACCTCTCACACCACAAACTGGGAAGCGCATAAATGCGTCATTAGAGGGGAATTTCTGAAGTTAAAAGCTAAAAAAAATGAAAGAAAGACGGATCCGCCATGAACAAGCTCATGCGAAAATAACTAAATTAGAAACAACACATAAAGTAAATCCACATGACAAAGACACCTCACACAAATTACAGCAGACTAAACTAGAACTTAGAAACATATTAATTGCTGAATCCCAACAACAGGCTCTATACCTGAGACAATTGTACTTTGACAAGGGGAACAAACCAGGCAAACTTCTAGCCAGGTCAATAAAACGTAAAAGACTAAAAACCTTTATTCACTCATTCACAGATGACAAGGGAGGGGTAGCACAGAACAGTAAGGGGATAGCGAATATCCTGAGAGATTATTACAACAAACTATACAACTTAAACCCCCCCGCACACCAACACCTAGCATGCAGGACATTACAACCGCAAAGGAATCATTAACAAAAGACTATCTGGCGAATTTACCGCTCACTAAATAAACAAAAGAGGACTCCGACACATTAGATATGCCTATTACATCAGAGGAAATATGCGAGGCCATAAAAACCTCCCAACAGGGAAGAGCCCAGGGCCTGACGGCCTCACACCTAAATATTATAAAATATTCAAAGATACACTGGTTCCTCACCTACAAGCCCTATTTAATGAATTGGCTAAAAAAAACCCTACCCCCTTCTATGCTTGAGGCCCATATAACAGTCTTACCAAAACCCGGAAAGAAACCAGATAAACCAGGAAACTTCAGGCCCATATTCCTCCTGAACACTGACGTCAAAATCCTGACGAAAGTGTTGGCAACAAGGCTCAATAGATACCTCCCAGACTTAATATCCACCGACCAAGCAAGTTTTGTCCCAGGGCATGAAGCCAGGGACAACACCTTAAGAGTCCTTCAGTTAATTAATTATGCTAAGCAACAATCCATCCCACTGACTCTGTTCTCGTCGGACGCCGAAAAGGCGTTCGACAGAGTAGACTGGCACTTTCTCAAAGAGGTACTACTCAAGATGAACTTTGGCACCCCCTACCTCAATATGGTATTTTCATTGTACTCCAATCCCAATGCCAAGATCAGGACCAACGGCGTGCTGTCGGATCAGTTCGTAATTACGAACGGGACACGACAGGGGTGCCCCCTCTCCCCACTGCTGTTTGTGCTTCCAATTGAGGCCCTGGCAGTCACGATACGGCTCAACCAAAATATTACGGGCGTCCCAGTGGGAGATAGGGAGCATAAAATGATTATGTATGCCAACGATATACTTTTTACTATCACTAATACAGAAACCACCCTCCCAAACATTATGTCGGAACTACATAAATATGGCCAGGTGTCCAATTTCCATCTCAAGGTTACAAAATCTGAACTCCTATACATTTCTGCCACTCCCCAAACTTTCCAAATGGAGGATATCCACCATATACAAATAGCCAAAAAACATATGAAATATTTAGGGATAAATTTAGCAAGCAGAGATAGTGACATCATCCTATATAATTATCAAAAGCTAAAAAACGAAATAGCAAATGACCTACAACTTTGGAACAACAAGCCCATTTCCTGGTTAGGGCGGATGGGCATAATAAAAATGAACATTCTGCCATGGATCCTATATATCTTTCAGACGCTCCCAATCCCATTGCCCCCTATATACCTTTCTCAACTACAAAAAATGATTGATAATTATATCTGGCAAGGAAGGAAAAGCAGGATAAGTAGGCAAACATTACACATGAAAACACAGAGGGGGAATGAGTCTACGAAATCTAAAATTATATCGCAGGGCAATAATATTACAACACATAGTTGATTGGAGTCATAATAACACTCAAAAGGCATGGGTACACCTAGACAATCAGATTTTCTCTAAAGGCAATATGGCCACTTTGGCATGGATTGAACCGCGACATAGGCCCCCGACTCTGAAGGTTTTTCCCATCACACGGGAGACATTTAGAGAGTGGGACAAAACCATCTCAGCCACAGGAAATATTTCCTCACTTTACTCCCCACTCTTACCCCTGAGAGAACACCCAGGGATCCCACTAACACATCATAATCTGGCACATAGACGACCATATAAATTGAGAGATGGGACGCTGCATTTTGCCCTAGACGGGGGTGATATTGCTCCTTTGGAGACCCTCCAGCAATGGGACGAGACCTTATTCTCATCTTGGTTTGCTCGCTCCCAAATCAAGCATTTTGTCATATCACATAGACATAAGAGCAGGTTCGGCAGGGAACTTACCCCTTTTGAACAATTGTGCGTACAGCAGAACACCCCAAGACATACTATATCTCTTATATACAAGCTACTGCTAACACGAGATGACCAATCACTACCTACCTACACCGAAGCATGGGTCAGAGAGACCAACACAGACACACATCCCATTGACTGGAGACAGGCGTTCCAAACAGCAGCGACAGCATCCTCCTCTGCTAATATACAGGTAATGCATTTTAAACTTCTGAGCAGATGGTACCTCACTCCTGTAAGACTACACAGAACTAATCCACAAATTACAGATGTCTGCTGGAGGGGCTGTGGCCAGAGCGGAACGATGCATCATATATGGTAGACCTGCCCAGTAATAATTCCTTACTGGGAGACAGTGTTCTCTGCAATTGCAGAAATAATAGGCGCTACATTACCATTCCACATACACACCTTATTGTTTCGGGGCCTCCCCAAGGTTCAAAGCAAAGTCACAAGAGCATTACTCTTATTGATGCTCAATGGGGCTAAAAAGCTCGTTCCCAAATATTGGAAATCGGCAACCCCACCGACATTAAATGACTGGTGTACACAAGTAACGGATTTAATTGTATTAGAAAGATACCATTTCATAAAAACGGACAAATTAGACCAGCACTGTTCATTGACAGAGACTTGGAAGAAATACATCTCTACCGCTAGTCCAGATGCATGCCCCCAGGACAGAACCACATAAAAAGACCATGTTTAATTAAGTAAAACCTTTAATGACCTAACGACTGGACTTACATTACAAATCTTTTAACAAACCGGAAACATGTATAGTAGAGCATATTGTTGGCAGCTACGACTTCATATAAAGGGTCGTAGGTGCGGTCCCACCTGTGCAGGTACGGGAAGTGCACGTAACCTCACGGGTACTAACGTTACCAACCCCCCTCCCTTTTTCTTTTTTTTTCTCCCTCCCCCCCCCTTCAACTCATCCTCCCTCACCTTTTCTCTCTCTGCTTCATCTCTCTTTCTATTTTCTTACAGGAATATTCATTGTTCATATGTTATTAGGCACGCACTTTTTTTTTCGAATTAGAGACCACCTTGGGACAAGTTCCGTCAGTCCTAGATTTTCTCACTGTTTTAATAGGATTACCTTGTAAAGATGTTTGGTGGAAGACTTGATAAATTTCTAGTGCTCCTAACTGTTATATTTATAAATTGTGCAATGTTTGCTTTTGTATTCTTAAAAACCTCAATAAAAATTATTTGAAAAAACAAAACAAAAAAAAACCATATGGTTTCTGATTAAACATCACCCACACACGTTATGCAAATTGAATTGTTCACAAACTAATTAGTTAGAACAAAAATTAAATCTGAATATTTTTGAAGACAAATATATATATATATATATATATATATATATATATATATATATATATATATATACAGTATATACAATGAATATTAAAAAATTAAAGTTTTCTACATATAAATAAGAGGTATTTACAAGCAAACATATTTATGTTGATGAAAAAAATATTAGCCATAACAGGTAGGACAACAAATCTTAGTGTATACAGAAACATAATTATTATTATTATTTTTTACCCATCACAAGTTCAAGTTTAAGGCTAGATTATGAGGGGAGAACTAATAGTTACGAGGAAGCGATATCAGGTTTATCGCACTGTTTGTGCGTGTCGGAAGAAGCGCTTATATTACAAGTTGAGAGCAACTGAATTTAACGCATTGGGTTAGCACGACTTCTGAGCTGTGGTTAACTGTTATTCTAATAAAAAGTGTCACAAAAAAAACATAAAAAATATATAAAAAGTACAGTTACACTCATAATAACATATTATTAAAAAATGCAGTCAAAAGTTATAAGAGCTCAAAGATATGAAGTCCCAGGTGAAAAAAAAGGCATGCAAAGGTCTAAATATGTTTATGCAGGGCTTCTTTTTTTTGGAGGGGGTACTCACCTGTACTGAACACCACCACCTCTGCCATCTTATAACAGGTAATATTTTTTAATCCTCATGTAAATACTCTAGTTTTCACAAGAGGGGGCTGCAAAATATATGAAGCATTGTAAATAACATTGTCCCTTTGCTTTTCTCAAAGCTACGGAGCACATTATATCAAACAATAATCTGTAAGTACCTGCACCTTTTTTTTGAGTACCGGCACCTTTTTTCTTACAAAAAAGAACTGTGTATTTGCTCGCCAGAAACACCAATTATGAAGCAGTAGTCTAAAGACCGCTGCTTCATAACCCTGTCCGCCTGCTCTGATGAGGCAGACAGGAATCGCCGGAATTCAACCCGATCGAGTACGATCAGGTTGATTGACACCCCCCTGCTGGCTCCCCTTTGGCTGCGAGTCTGCAGGGGGCGGCATTGCACCAGCAGCAATATGCTCTCCGCATTCAGCGATGTCTGTCGGACCTGATCCGCACTGTCGGCTCAGGTCCGACAGACATATGATAAATAGGCCTCTTGGGGGCCTATTTATAATATGTCTGTCGGACCTGATCCGACACTGTGGATCAGGTCCGACAGACATCGCTGAATGCGGAGAGCAATACGCTCTCCGTATTCAGCATTGCACCAGCAGCTCTTGTGAGCTGCTGGTGCAAAGCTGCCCCCTGCAGACTCGCGGCCAATCGGCCGCCAGCAGGGGGGTGTCAATTAACCCGATCGTACTCGATCGGGTTGATTTCCGGCGATTCCTGTCCGCCTCATCAGAGCAGGCAGACAGGGTTATGGAGCAGCGGTCTGTAGACCGCTGCTCCATAACTTGTGTTTCTGGCGAATCTGAAGACTCGCCAGAAACACGGGCCTTCAAGCTCCATTCAGAGCTTGATAAATGGGCCCCTAGGTCTTCTTGTGTGCTTACCCGACCACTTTAAGATCTAAATTAAGAAACACGATGTGCAAAACGCATATTCTACATTCTTATGTTCTTCACATAGAAAATAATGTACTTTTTATTCTTTAAATAAAAGCAATAGATAGAGGCGCCAATGGTGCAGATCAATGGTGATTCGGTAACACTTATAGCCAGTGATATACAGGGTACTCACATGTGTTGAAGGCAATCACTTATGCCTATAGAGACAGGCGGGATTTTAACAGCAATCCAGCTGGCTGATCCAAGGTACAATGGCAATGTGTGGGTGTCAAAACATTAACACTCTAGAAGTAGCATAGCAAAATACCATACACAGCACTCAGAGTGGATTTACATAAAAACATATTTATTAAAAAATATAAAAAAGTTGGGGGGAACTTGATAGGTCGCTAAATTGTTAGCTCCTGCAGGGCTCTTGGCTAATCTGTCAAAAATCAACTTTTGTCTTTACCATCGCTTAGTCATTCTGACCATATGTGGTACTACTACAGGAGTCCATCATTTCAAAGTTAATATTATCCAATTTGAGGGCAGCTACAATTGACCGGAGCATTTCTGAGGCTAGGCCTCACAACCAACCCCCCGGCGGTGCGCCTTAGGGCCGCTGTCGTTAAGGAGTACTAATAGAGTACTGATCCTACATACGCTAAAAGGGGAGATACCTACAACGCATACCAGATGGAGCCTAATGAGGTAATTCTGCTTGGGAGGATCGCTGACCTGTTGAACGATCACTTCATGAGGCTGGAGAGTGCATTTACTGCAGCTTGGGGTGCTACTGGAAATAAGGCCAATCGGAGCAATGTGGACCCGGAATACACACCACTATCTCAGATGATACCCAGCAAGGAAAATGAGAAGCCCTCTGTTAAAATGCAGGTCGTGATGCCTCAGGCGGAAGACCGCTATTTACTTACACAATCTGGGCGCCCTACGAGGATAGATGCGACGGGCCAAATTACGCCAGCACAGTCAGTAGTCGCTCCAAGCTTTGCTCCCGGTAAGGCTCCAAACCTGCTTGACCAAAAGAGCCAAAAAGATTGCTACAGCACCTCACTGTCGGCTCCGCCGATACTACAGATTGTTATGCCGCCAATGGAAGATGTACAGCAGATGTCCTGGGTGGCTTTTTGCATTGCCACAATTTTAACTCACTATGAAAACGTCTTGTGGGATAATCTTAAATTCGGACTGAACAGCCTGTGGATGTATAGACCAGCGCATTTGGGGTCTTATTATAGCCCTTTATTCCCTTATACATGCATGAGTGAGGTGAGGTCTGGTGTGGGTTAATAATCAACATATGATTGGACTGTGGGGATGAACAATACATTTTTTATACATATCAGACTTTCAACCCCATAACTTTTTTTTTTTTTTCAAAATTTTTGACCACACTTAGTAATTGTCCTGTGACAGGAGTTTAGCAGTGACACTGTTATTGTTTTGATATGCACAATTTTCACAGTATCTGCCCCCCCCTTTTTTTTGTCTTTTTTTTTGTTACTGCTCTCTAGCCAGTGATATGCATCAGCAGTTGAAACAAAGAGAAAAGAAAAGAGAGCACACTACATATCTTTATCTTAAATGCAACTAATTGGGGGTTGTATCTACTCCTGGTATATGCCTAATATAAGAATTAAATGTCAGCCTATTGTGGACACATACAGGGAAAATATATCTGTTTTCTCTCACTTAGAAATAATAACTTCATTCCAATATCTTCTTAGTGCAGCTCACTGAGATTTGTATCCATGTGTGGTAAATGTATAATATAAGATTTCAATGTTGACTTATTGTGTATCTATACAGGGCAAATTGTCTTCACCCATATAGAAACAATGATTCTACCTCAGAAATTATTTAATTTCTTCCAGCTCTCCTTATGAAGGCCCATTTATTGTTTCCAACTGTGACGCTTTGTGGTCTTGTTGTATGCGGCCGATATGGCGAGACTATGAGCACATAGAGGAATATGAAAGTGTCTTTATTTATGTGCACTAGAATGTGATAACTGCCTTACTAATAATCTTAATATTGACACTTCACTCCACTCCTAGAACAGACAGTGAAGCCTATGCTTAGGGCCTCCCTACCTTATTTTAGCTGGACATGCCCCTTTAGTAGTTATAGCATTTACCATACAACACATATGCCATACTAAAAAATGAATACTCTCCAGAGATTAACCTAGGCTTTTTGCTGAATGCTTACATATATTTACAGGTTCATATAGTAACTGCAGAATCAGACTACTACCCACAACCATATATAGAGATATGCTCCCAATAGTTGGATCCATCTGGGGTAATAACACAATTTAATGGATAATTTTCTTCTCCCCCTCCATTTTAACTCTAATTATGCAACTAACTACCTAATAAAATAAAATCTGAGGTCCCATCTACGAGATCCATAAGTGGTCTCTTCTATACCAGACAGCTCTCTGTAAATGTCAGTATCCTATAAGGTGTGGGGTCCAAGAGAGGCCTCCTAATTAGAACTGAGGGCTTAGTTTTCCTTATTGGCATGTCTTTTTTCCTTTTCTTAAAATGTTCTCACTTTTACATCAAACATTTAACTTACTCTTTTTACGCCATATACTCAGAAGATATTGCTCCCTGCATATACACTTTTAATATGCAACCTGGGTTTTTTCATCTTTGTTATAAAAGTTATTGTTTATTACATATGCTTTATTGAACATGTGATTCATAGGATGTACCTTGTTACAAGCATCCTTGGAGTGCAATTGTATAATGCTGTAAAATGTATTTTGTTTGCCAAAAATTTTACCTCAATAAAAAAAAAAAATAAAAAAATAAAAAAAAAAATATAAAAAAGTTTACCAACGATGTGACGCGTTTCTCAGATATACTGTTTCCTCAGGCATCATTCTTAAATATATATTTCTATATATATATATCTGATAATTTTCATGGAAAATACATACAGTATATATACCTATATATACTGTATATGCAAATATATTTAGCGGTATAGGCATATATAGATATATTTAGAAATATTTATTTAAAATAACAATAACATTATCCTGTACGTGAAGCACATTGGATTGTGAAATATGTACAGTGAATATACAGTAAAGCACCTAAATACCTATGTATACCTATGTATACATATATACATAGGTATTTATGCAATATTTATATTTAATAAGGTGTTTAACTGTGTATGTAGTGTAAATATTTCCCATTCCATTGTTCTTCACATAGGGGAATATGTTCAAAGTATTTATAAATAGATATTCCTATACATCTGTATATATCTATACCTATATATAATCCTCTATATATAAAGGTGTAGATATATATTCTACCAAAATACCATCAGAGTTATGTAGAAATTTGTTTTTATGAATAAATAAAACATATTCTGCTATGAAAAGAATATTGGAATGTGAAATATTAACATTTTCATATCGGTTTAGCACACTTGAGAAAATACGATCAGGTTTGTGCGCGAGTAGGGTGTTGTTTTTTCCACTTTTTGCGCTCCATTGAAGTCTAGGGGAGAATACATTTATTTATTTATAAAATATTTTACCAGGAAGGATACATTGAGATTTCTCTCGTTTTCAAGTTTGTCCTGGGTCCACAAAACATTGCATAGGGTACAATAAAATACAAAAACAATAATAATACACAATATATGCAAAAATTTAACATAGAACAGGTAGGAAATATATAATCAACCATGACAGGTGCATTCTGTTTTGAGATATGTAGAGAGGGATCTCTTAAAGGATATTAGGCTTGGGGGAGGTTTGAAAGTGTGCGAGAGGTCATTCCATAATTGTGGTGCTCTGTAGGAAAAGGAGGATCGAGCTGCTTTCTTTTTGTATTGAGGCAAGCTAAATAATGTGCTGGTACTGGATCGGAGGTTATAGGAGGTGGGAATAGCCGGGGAGAGCATTCTGCTCAGGTAGGGTGGGAGCTTCCCAGAAAGACTCTTAAACACAAGGCAGGAAAGATGGAGGGTGCGCCTGGATTCCAGCGACAGCCAGTTTAGTTTTTTTAGCATGTCACAATGGTGGGTCCTGTAGTTACATTGTAGCACAAAGCGGCAGAATGAGTTATACAACGTATTAAGTTTATTAAGGTGAGTTTGTGGTGCAGATGCATACACTACATCCCCATAATCAATGATTGGCATCAGCATTTGCTGTACAATCTTTTCCTTTACTGTAGGGCTGAGGCAGGATTTGTTTCTGTACAGGACAACTAGTTTTGGATAAAGTTTAGATGCAAGTTTTTCTATGTGGAGGCCAAAAGATAGATTGGGGTCTAACAACATACCCAAGTACTTGAAAGAGTGGACTGCGGTCAGTGTGCAATTGGATTTTAACGCCATAACGATATTGTAACTTTGGCTTTTTGCGTTGAGAAAATGTTTTACTTGTAATATGCACGGTATTCAACGTGCGCAAAAAGCAGAAGTCGAGCACAATAAGTTTGCGAGCGGTATAGCGCTCCACTCGTAATCTAGTTGGCTTTTTCCTAAGGTGTCTAGTGGTGCACGGAAAAAGATCCAATTTCTTCAGGTAAATTACTGTGTAAAAAAGTTACAGAATCCACTATTGATGATAGTACATATTGTTCTGTTTTGGCTATCTAATTACTTTTCTAAAAACATCATTATTGATCTTATCCTGTCATTTAACAACTGCATTTGCTTGAATTTGGAATTTCAATTACTACAAGGAAACTGGCCTGTGTCAGGGATGAAAATAGGCTGAGAACATATAGCTTATTTAATAGCTTGCCTGCATATAGGCTTCAGAGTTTAAATGATCATGCTTAAAGGGACACTGTAACCAATTTTTTTCTTTTGTGATTCAGATAGAGCATGACATTTTAAGCAACTTTCTAATTTACTCCTATTATCAAATTTTCTTCATTCTCTTGGTATCTTTATTTGAAATGCAAGAATGTAAGTTTAGATGCCGGCCCATTTTTGGTGAACAACCTGGGTTGTCCTTGCTGATTGGTGGATAAATTCATCCACCAATAAAAAAGTGCTGTCCAGAGTACTGAAACCAAAAAAAAGCTTTGATGCCTTCTTTTTCAAATAATGATAGCAAGAGAACGAAGAAAAATTGATAATAGGAGTAAATTAGAAAGTTGCTTAAAATTGCATGCTCTTTCTGAATTACAAAAGAAAAAATTTGGGTACAGTGTCCCTTTAAGTTAAACAATGGAGTGTATGGCATGTCTTCAGAAGTCGTTACATATATCATCAGAATTTGGAGTGCCATCGACACATTCATCTTTTTTTTTTTTTCTTGTTTCTGGCAGTCTGCAAGCAGTGAGTCTTTAGAATCTTCAGCTATAACAAATGGTGGCTATAGTGGACTGCATTGTGCAGCTTGTGTAGTATGCAAAGTGCATCCCCCGTAATCTCTTAGCAGGTTTTTGCTAATAAAGACACGCTAGACTAATAGCTTTAAACTGTATTTAGAAATGTTGAGATTACAAGTGAGGATAATCTTTGACAGATCTTTAGAGATCTGTTGTAAAGCCACCTTAAATGTAAGCACTGTGTTGTTTTTAACGTCAGTGTGAGCACATACCACAGTATGCTTTAACAGGAAAACAAGGAAAGAGAAAGGCCTCGTGAGTAAGTGCTGCTGTGTGGGAGGACTATGAGGAGTATATATGTCATCAATGGGCCTTAAGAATAATTGTGTGCTATAGGTAATTACATTTTCTTGGGAACCTATGCTGTGAGATCTAGCCCACTCTGTTTATTAGTGATCTTGAAAACATGGAAAGAGAATGGAAATGTAAGTTGAAATGTTTAAAATGATGTATTTATTTTATTATAATATTTATATAAAGCACCAACAAATTCCACAGCACTGTCCATGGGTACAAAGATTAAAGTACAACAATACAATATTTTTAAGAGACAGGACAAAAGTTATCAAACAAATACAGGAGGAATTGAGGGCCCTATTGCCATGGGAATCTACAATCTAGAAGGTTAGGGGGGTGAGAAACAGGAGGTGGGGATTGCAAGGATAAGAATGATATTAGTACAGAGTTAGATGAGGGCAACTATTAGGTAAGTAGAATTAATTTATTACTGAGTTGGGTGGTAGGCTTCCTTTAACAAAAATGTCTTTAGGGAGCATTAAAAAGGAGGACAGATTAGGTGAAAGTTTGACAGTGCAAGGAAGTGTGTTCCAGTGCGCTGGTACCACACAAGAGAAGTCCTGCAGTTTAGTATGGGAGGAGGTGACGGTAGAAGATGCAAGGAGCAGGTTATTGTTGGACCTTAGGGGCAGGCTGGAGTATATTTGTTGATTATTGAGGACTTTGAATTTAATTCTGCTGTCAATGTAGGGCCAGTGAAGGGACTCACAGAAAAGGGCAGCAGATACAGAGTGGCGGGAATGGTGGATTAGCCTGGCAGAGGCCTTTAGGATGGATTAAAGGGGGAGAGGACGGGAGAGAGGAAGGCCAGTTAGTAGGTTATTAAAGCAGCTAAGTCAGGAAATTACCAGGGAGTGGATTAGTTGCTTAGTAGTGTTAGCGCTCAGAAATTGATGAATTTTGGAGATATTGTGTAGGTGTTTGTGGCAGAATGAAGAGAGCAATTAGTTGTGGGATATAAAGAACATATTGAAGACAAGAGTAAATCTGAGGCAGCGGACTTGGGGTGATGGGGAGATAGTGGTGTCGTCAACAGTCAACAGTGATATAAAGACGTAAATTTGAGTAGAGCTATGGGGGGGGGGATTAGAAGGTGCTCAGTCTTAAACATTATGATCTTTAGGTGGTGAAAGTTGATCCACAAAATAAATGCCAGATAAGCAGTTTCTGACAGGAGAAAGAACAGAAGGAGAGAGAGAGAGCAGTGGTAGAGAGGTAGATCTGATTATCATCAGCATATAGATGATATTTGAACCCATAGTTGTTGATAAGTTTACCCAGTGAAGAAGTAAAAATATAGAAGTGTACAGGACCCAGGACAGTCTTGAGGTACTCCAACAGACAGAGGCATTGAAGAAGAGACCAAGAGAGCTGAGAGTCTATCAGAGGAGGTGGAGGTCAAGTAAGATAAGTATAGAATAGTGGCCATTATTCTTAGTAGAAATAATATTGTTAGTAACCTTGGTGAGGGCAGTCTCAGTTGAGTGTTGTGGACCAAAGGGTGTCTTTAGTACTCTATGGCAGCAGTTTTTTGCAACATTGTATAATAAAGATAAAAATAATGTTGCAAAACACTAAAGTACTAAAGACACGTGCACACTCCTGAGCTCTTCAATAAAAGTTACAAAGAATACAAACCAAATTTAATAACAGAAGTAAATTGAAAAGTTTAGTAAAAGTAAAACGGTAAGCTCTAGCGAAATCATGAAACTTTAATTGTGACTTTACTGTCCCTTTAATGTAGATTGTGCCTGTGTTGCTTGGACATGAATGTAGATGTGACAGAGAGTGTACATCTGTATATTAGTGATGAGGTCACATGGCCTCTATTCAACAAAATCAATGTTATTGTTTATCTTTATAATTGTGCAAATGGTTTATGTGTTAACTATTGTGTGTTTCAGACCCCATTCATGTCCCTGTATTGTTTAGTGTGCATGTGTGTCTTTTAGGTTTTAGTTTTGTGTTTATAAGTGACATGGTCATTTTATTTTTATTTTAAACTCACAAGGTTTCCTGTTGGTGGATGGACCATCCATATCTATGCCGTATCCCTTTTGCCTATATACTTTTTTTTGGAAGCACTTATTTTGATATCAGATGTTGCAAATAACATTTCATGGTTCTCTAATATTGCCTCAATTAAAGCTATTTTTTCTTTTTCTGAAAACTTGTTTCTTCTTAACCTTTCCCTAATCTTTGGACTTTTTGTCTTTTGGGGTTATATATGTCCTCATCCTTGTCCTGCTCCTCCTGTCTAGATATCTCCTTTGCACTGTCTAGCAGTTCACTCTCTGGCCTCTATTTATCAAGCTGTCTACTTACCTGCATTCGACGGCCCCAATACGCTCGCCTAAGCTCGCCTAGCATCGCCGCCGCGGACCTGAATACGTTCGACAAATTTATCGAGAATGCTGTCAAAAAGCAGTGCACCAAGTACGGTGCAATGAGCAGCGGACTGTTGTTAACTAACAGTCTTCGATCTTGCTGCTCATCGGCTTATTCGCAGCTTTCTTGCTACCCTGTCACTAAGCACCCACACTATACTATACTGTTTTACCCCTATACTGCCGCTCCCGGAGCCCCCCGCACCTAAATAAAGTTATTAACCCTTAAAGAGCCGCTCCCGGACCCCGCTGCAACTATAATAAATATATTAACCCCTAAACCGCCGCTCCCGGACCCCGCCGCCACCTACATTATACATATTAACCCCTAATCTGCTGCCCCCTATACCGCTGCCTCCTACATAAAGTTATTAACCCCTATCCTGCCGATCCCGGACCCCGCCACAACTAAATACATTTTTTAACCCCTAAACCGTTGCTCCCGGAGCCCACCGCCACCTACATTATACATATTAACCCCTATCCTGCCCCCCCTATACCGCCGCCACCTACATTAAAGTTATTAACCCCTATCCTGCCCCCCCACACCGCCGCCACCTACATTAAAGTTATTAACCCCTATCCTACCCCCCTACACCGCCGCCACTATATTAAAGTTATTAACCCCTAAACCTAAGTCTAACCCTAACACCCCCTAACTTAAATATAATTAAAATAAATCTAAATAAATATTCCTATTATTAACTAAATAATTCCTATTTAAAACTAAATACTTACCTATAAAATAAACCCTAAGATACAGTAGCTACAATATAATTAATAATTACATTGTAGCTATTTTAGGATTTATTTTTATTTTACAGGACACTTTGCATTTATTTTAACTAGGTACAATAGTTATTAAATAGTTATTAACTATTTAATAACTACCTAGCTAAAATAAAGACAAAAGTACCTGTAAAATAAAACCTAGCCTAAGTTACAATTACACCTAACACTACACTATCATTAAATTAATTACATAAATTAATTACAATTAAATAAAACTAATAACAATTAACTAAAATAAACTAAAGTACAAAAAAACCCCACTAAATTACAGAAAATAATTTTTTTTACAAGAATTTTAAACTAATTACACCTAATCTAAGCCCCCAAATAAAATAAAAAATCCCCCCAAAATAATAAAATTCCCTACCCTATACTAAATTACAAATAGCCCTTAAAAGGGTTTTTTGCGGGGCATTGCCCCAAAGAAATCAGCTCTTTTACCTGTAAAAAAAAAAAACAATACCCCCCAATATTAAAACCCACCACCCACACACCCAACCCTACTCTAAAACCCACCCAATCCCCCCTTAATAAAAGCTAACACTAACCCCTTGAAGATCACCCTACTTTGAGCTGTCTTCACCCAGTCGGGCACAAGTGGACCTCCAGACCGGCAGAAGTCTTCATCCTATCCGGGCAGAAGAGGACATCCAGACCGGCAGAAGTCTTCATCCTATCCGGGCAGAAGAGGACATCCAGACCGGCAGAAGGCTTCATCCAGGCGGCATCTTCTATCTTCTTCCATCAGACGAGGAGTGGCTCCATCTTGAAGACATCCGACATGGAGCATCCATCGATCCCGACGACTAAACAACGAATGACGCTTCCTTTAAATGACATCAGCCAATAGGATTGACCTTGCATTCTATTGGCTGATCGGAACAGCCAATAGAATGTGAGGTCAATCCTATTGGCTGATTGGATCAGCCAATCGGATTGAACTTCAATCCAATTGGCTGATTGCATCAGCCAATAGGATTTTTCCTACCTTAATTCCGGTTGGCTGATAGAATTCAATTAGCCAATCGGAATTCAAGGGACACCATCTTGGATGATGTCATTTAAAGGAAACATCATTCGTTGTTTAGTCATCGGGATCGATGGATGCTCCGCGTCGGATGTCTTCAAGAAGGAGCCGCTCCTCGTCGGTTGGAAGAAGATAGAAGATGCCGCCTGGATGAAGCCTTCTGCCGGTTTGGATGTCCTCTTCTGCCCGGATAGGATGAAAACTTCTGCCGGTCTGGATGTCCTCTTCTGCCCAGATAGGATGAAGACTTCTACCGGTCTGGATGTCCTCTTCTGCCCTGATAGGATGAAGACTTCTGCAGGTCTGGAGGCCACTTGTGGCCGGCTGGGTGAAGATGGCTCAAGGTAGGGTGATCTTCAGGGGGTTAGTGTTAGGTTTTTTAAGGGGGGTTTGGATGGGTTTTAGAGTAGGGTTGGGTGTGTGGGTGGTGGGTTTTAATGTTGCGGGGGTTGTATTTCTTTTTTTACAGGTAAAAGAGCTGATTACTTTGGGGCAATGCCCCACAAAAGGCCCTTTTAAGGGCTATTTGTAATTTAGTATAGGGTAGGGAATTTTATTATTTTGGGGGGATTTTTTTATTTTATTAGGGGGCTTAGATTAGGTGTAATTAGTTTAAAATTCTTGTAAAAAAAAATTCTGTAATTTAGTGGGGGTTTTTTTCTGTACTTTAGTTAACTTTAGTTAATTTTATTTAATTGTAGGTAATTGTATTTAATTTATTTAATTGTAGTATAGTGTTAGCTTTAATTGTAACTTAGGTTAGGATTTATTTTACAGGTAAATTTGAATTTATTTTAACTAGGTAGCTATTAAATAGTTAATAACTATTTAATAACTATTGTACCTAGTTAAAATAAATACAAAGTTGCCTGTAAAATAAAAATAAACCCTAAAATAGCTACAATGTAATTATTAGTTATATTGTAGCTATCTTAGGGTTTATTTTACAGGTAAGTATTTAGTTTTAAATAGGAAAAATTTAGTTAATAATAGTAATTTTATTTAGATTAATTTAAATAATATTTAAGTTAGGGGGGTGTTAGGGTTAGGGTTAGGGTTAGACTTAGGTTTAGGGGTTAATAACTTTAATATAGTGGCGGCGGTGTAGGGGGGGTAGGAAAGGGGTTAATAACTTTAATGTAGGTGGCGGCGGTGTAGGGGGGGCAGGATAGGGGTTAATAACTTTAATGTAGGGGGCGGCGGGGTCCGGCAGTTTATGGGTTAAACATTTTATTTCGTTGCAGCGGGGTCCGGGAGCAGCGGTTTAGGGGTTAAACATTTTATTTAGTTGCGGCGGGGTCCGGGAGCGGCGGTTTAGGGGTTAATACGTATAATGTGGCAGTGTAGGGGGGGGCAGATTAGGGGTGTTTAGACTCAGGGTACATGTTAGGGTGTTAGGTGCAGACACACCCCATAGGAATCAATGGGATATCGGGCAGCAGCGAACATAAGCTTTCGCTGCTGTCAGACTCCCATTGATTCCTATGGGATCCGCCGCCTCCAGGGTGGCGGATTGAAAACCAGGTACGCTGGGCCGGAATAGTGGCGAGCGTACCTGGTTGTTCTTTAATAACTACCAAAAGTAGTACGATTGTGCCAAACTTGCGTTCGTAACATCTGGAGTGACGTAAGCATCGATCTGTGTCGGACTGAGTCCGGCAGATCGTATGTTACGTCACCAAATTCTACTTTTGCCGGTCTGTAGGGCTTGATAACTATGGCGAATCAGCCTCGCCACAAATACGCTGCGGAATGCCAGCGTATTTGCGGTTGACGGCTTGATAAATAAAGGTCTCTATCAGTATATAAATTGAAAATATAACATGTCTCTTTATCAATTTTCCCTCTATATTCCTTTTTTTTCCGTCTATCTCTCTCCTTCCTTTCTCTTCTTCTCTCCTTTCTTCATTGAGCTGCATCTAAAATGAAGTCTCTGCATAGGGGTTTTTATAGAGCGCAACAATGTTGCATTTTGGTTGTTTGGTACTGTTTGTTGGTTTTGTTTGTGCATCTTAAATTATTTTTTTGTGTGTAATGGTTCCAATGTTTGCTGATCTAGTACAGCTATTATTGATCATTCTGGGTGCCATTCCGGTAAAATGCAGATCGAATATCATATGAGTTATCCATCTCAGCTCTGTTTGATTTGAAGTTTGTGATCACTTTGCTAAAAAAAAAAAAAAAAAATCTAAACAATTCTGTTTTCAGATGTTAATTTCAGAAAGATTGAAATCAACTTCAGTAAGTAATAATTTTTAGGAAGCATGTTTGCAAACTTAAGCACAATGCATAAATTTATCTATGTGAATTTGAAACGTACAGTTGGGCAAATTTACTTTTATGCCTTTTTAAAAAGGATGCTGTACATAAAAACATATGTTTGTGCAGAGAAAATAAGTTAAATACACTGGGCAAAATTAATGCATAGCCTTTTTAGTCTTTCTAGTTTCTATAGAATATATGTTCTATGCAATTTCTAAAATAATTTCAGCAAAAGGGCTTTATATAATTTCCTATTTTTTAGCAAAAGGGATCTATAGAAGTTAATTGGTGGCATGTAGTCTAGTCTAGTAACTCAGATCTGATGCAGACCTTATGAACTCAATCACATTAGAAACAATAAATGCTTCCACTTATTCATTTCTGGAGCTTAAGAACCATCTAAATCACGTTACAAATGAATTTGAGAAGCATCTTCATTTAATCAAATATGACTGTCAGATATCAACCCCAGAATGACATCCATTTGCCAGTAACCAATCAGAAACTAGCATTGAAAATGTTCCAGACTGAATATGAAACTCACATTTATTTGTAGAGCTAGTAAAAGCTATTTAAATTTAAAAAATTAAATGTGAGATCATTCACGTCTGCCAATTGGAAGACATACTTGACTCCTGTGCATCATCTGTTCCAAACACTAATTTCTGTTTCTAACACCAAACATAACCTAGACACAAGCTAACACATTTTCGTTTTGACTATTATGATAACCTATGAATTGCTTTTTCCTTCTCTACTCTCTAATCCATTTTGTATGCCTCTGCTAAACTGATTCACCATATCCAAATCAAGAAGAAAATCCCTACCCTAGCTTACAAAGCACCTAGCAATGTTTCTACCTTTATATCTTCAGTTTAATTTCTAAACACTTTCACACCCTCCCTCTACACAGATTTGTACCCATTTCTTCTTACAGCTGTGAGTTATGAGATAAAGGGCCATTACATTAAAAATAACATGCTCTGTTTTTGTTAGTCTATCTAATTTTATCACTAGCGACCCTGCAACTATTTGTCTGTATCCCTTGCATCGTTGTACTGCTTTGGAGTTGCAGAGAACTGCTGTTCCCAATGAAAAAAATGCAGCTGACCCAATTAGAAGCACTTGTTGCTAAGCTGGGTTGTACGACTAGTGCTGCTGATTTGGTCATCTGCAGTTTTCTGGGGCTCCCAAGCAGTACTTAGCTGTAACAATGTATTTATTAACTGCACAGGGTTTAAACACATAGGGCTCTATTAAATGTTGATTAGGTGGACATGACTCGCTACCGTGAAACATGTCTGCTGGACCTCGCAGCTAGTGGAAAGCATGCGCTGTCTGTATTTACCAACAAGCATTGCACCAGCAATGCTGGTGCAATGCCGACACCTGCTTGCTGGCAGCCAATCTGCCGCTAGCTGTCAATCATAGCAAGGTGATCACACTTTATCTTGATAAAGCCAGGGTTGCTGGCGAAACATGTTGATATCTGTGTGAACACCAAGAAAGAAAAAGCCTGTTTTTTTCCTGCGTACAGAAGTACTTAAGTGCAGGAGATTGAGGAACTACAAACACAAAAGCTAACTTGCGCAAGTTACAGAAACAAAAGGATTGTCTACAGTTTGGTGCTGTAATCAGAGCACTTCTACAAAGACCAGTGACAAGGTAACACAAAGAAAATTACCTACCGGAACCCCTTGTCTGAGAGTCAAACTGAGGACTCATAGGAACCGCTGGGAAGCCGTGAGTAGTAACAGCTCACAAGAGAGGGTAAGAAAATCACCCCTAAACACTGTTTGGAACATTCCTTTTCTACAAATTAAGCTCACTGAGGATACAAAGAGGTAACTGTGAAACCTTAATATATCACAACATAAATATAAGGATAAAGAACACAGCCCTCAGTAATTTATCTCCAATTACTTACAAATGCTTTGATGAACTTTTTAGATACACAAAATTACAACCAATATAAGTAAACAGCCATTGTGGGGACACCATTTATAATCTTGCATTTAAATTGTTTTAACTAATTGTTAGTTTTTGCTACATATTTGTAATTTTAAAGTTGATGAAATATAGATATAAAATATCAAATAGAGACAAATATTATTAATTGTGTTGAAATAAAAGAATACATTCTATCTAAAATCTTTGAACAAAGGATACAAAAGAGCAGATAAATCCTTTTATTTGTGTATGAAACAAATGTATATCTGAATTTTAGAAATTTTATGAATTGATCGATATAGTGTTGCAACACTTAGGGATTGTGATTTATTTTATCTTGGTATTATCATGTTTTTATTTTGAAAATAAATTGTAGAAGAATTTTTCACTTATTCTGTCCAAGGTCCAGTTTTTTCTACATATTTAGCTAACGACCTCCATACACACCTTTATCACTTTTGCAGATTAAGCGCCTAATCTCCATAACTTTTTCACTTTATACACCTTTCTATCTGGGAAGTAGATAGTAGGAGAATAGGGCAAGGGATATTAACTCTTAAGCGCTAGTTTATTTAACCCCCTTTTTTTGCTACATATCTATCACTTCCAATAAATAAATAAGCAGCTAGAGGGTGATGGAAATATTTTCCTATAGAGATAAACTTTTATCCGAATTAGATTTAAAAGATAAACCTAGTACATCAGGGGAACATGAAAGGATTGATGCCAATAAACTTATAAATGAACTTGAGAAAAATATGAATAAAGAGTTGAGACAAAAAATGGAACTCATATTCTTAGATAGATATTTGGATAAAGAGCTTATACCTAGAGGATTAAAATTTAAAAAATCCTGCACCTTCCAATTAAGTGATGTACATCAAGAAGAATGGGAAAGAGTACTATTTAATGCCTCTAAAGGGCTGATAGAGATTATAAAAAAATCTAGAAATGAGACATTATGCAATATTAATGAGGAAATTTTATCTATAAAAAATAGATTGGATAATAGTCAGGAACAGCACCTACTAAAAAATAGACAGAAGTTGATCATGGAGAGATTAGACACGTTAAAAAATGAGATTATTAATAACAGATGGAAGAAAATAGAGAGAGATGAAAAAGAAAAACAAAAAGAAATACAGGAGAATCAGGATATGGAAATAACAACAGAAAACTATGATATAGGGGATAGGAATGATAAACAAACCCTTAATGGGGGAGTTAAATATCATAAGGACAAGGGAGCTGAATACCAAGGAGGGGGCATTTATGAGGATCAAAGGAATATGAGAGATAAAAGATTTAATGAAAGAAGAGACTATTCACATTATAATTCAACATACAGAAGGAATAATTACCCTCATTATTACAACAGGGATTTTAGACCTTATAGGAACAGACAGTCATATAGACCTAATGAATATAACGGATCTTATAGAAATAAGGTTTTTAATACATATGATGGACACTGTGATAATCGTAATTTCTATGATGGATGGGATACAGCAAACTACAGACATGGTAGGGAGGAAGAGTACACACCACATAGACAAAACAGAAATAGACTGGAGGAGAATTGGAAAACTTCCACACATAGAAATCATGAAAGGAAAGGGAGGGATGAAGGATGGAAACCAGTCACATATAATAGATTTGAACCACTAGAGAAAAGAAGACTAGATAGTTTTGAACTTACAATTGAGGAGGAACATTTTTTAGGGAAAAGCCCTCAAAAGGAGGGCAAGACAGTAAAAATAAAAGAGGTAACAAAAACAGGAAAACCTCAAAAAGCCATCACAAAAAAAAAGAAATATAGAGGAAGTAGAGGAGGAAAGGGAAGACGAGATAGGGGTAAAGAGACAGAGATAGGAAAGGAGGTTGTTGACCTCCCTAAAAAAAGTAGTATTTTCAATTTAAGCGATAGATCCCTTTCAGATGAAGAAACAAAAATTTTAGGCTTAGGTTTAACCTTTGCTCCAAGTAAAACCTTGAATAAATTTGAAACCCATATAAATGTAAGGAAATTTATAAGAAATTTAACACTTAAAAGATACTATTTGAAACAACCTCTAGAGAATTACACAAGAGTAGTGACTGATGGGTTTGTACATACCAATTTGAAGCCAACATCAAAGTTTTACCCCTCCAATGAGAAAGGGAGTAATATAGAGACTTTTGAAAAGCTAGTATTAGCAGACTTAAGAAAGGACAATCATAGCTTGAAAGTAAACTCCAATTTGAGTAGAAAAGATAGGGAGGTCCTCAAGAATTTAAAGGAGGATAACTCCATCACCATCAAGCCGGCGGATAAGGGGGGTGGCTTGGTGGTGATGGACAAATTGAAATATTGTAAAGAAGCTGAAAGGCTTCTGGGTGATAGGAAAACATACAGAAAATTGGAACTGAATCCCACTGAGAAATTCAATAAAAAGCTGATGTCTATTTTGGGTAGTGGAAGAGAGACCGGCATTTTAAAAGAAGGTGAATATAATTATATTCTGAATAAGTTCCCTAGAGTGCCGGTCTTCTACCACTTACCCAAGATACACAAGAGCCTCATAGACCCTCCAGGGAGACCTATAATCTCCGGTATAGGTTCAATGACAGCAAATTTATCAAGATATATTGATACCTTTTTACAGAAATATGTGGTAAATCTCAGTACATATTTAAAAGACTCTACCAGCCTCCTAAGATTATTGGAGAATATAAAATGGGAAGACTCTATGATATTAGCCTCCTGCGATGTGACTTCTTTATATACATCCATTAGACATGATTTTGGAATAGAGGCAGTGGAGTCCTTTTTGAATAAAGATGATGAGTTACCAAAAGAACAGAAAGATTTCTTATTGCAGAGCATAAGATTTATATTAGAACACAACTACTTCTCATTCAATAACACATATTATGTTCAAATTGAGGGAACCGCCATGGGCACAAGGTTCGCACCGAGCTATGCCAATCTTTTTATGGGAGATTGGGAACAAAGGTTCCTGGGAAGTCTGGAGCTCGGTGAGAACCTTGTGCTCTTTAAGAGGTTCATAGATAATATTTTTATAATTTGGAAAGGGGAAGAGACAGATCTCCTGGAGTTCTTTGAGGCCATGAATAGTAATGACAGAGGTATCTCGTTTACATATGAATTTAATAAAGAACAGATCACATTCTTAGATCTGGATATAATGATAGTATCAGACAACATTGAAACTAAAACACACTTTAAAAAAGTCGATTCGAACAATTTTATACATGCCTCCAGCTGTCACCTCCCTAAATGGAAGGAAAGTATACCAATAAGCCAAAGTTTAAGGGTCCGGAAAAATTGCTCAAGGATTGATGACTTTGAATTCCAGATTAACATCTTGGAAGAAAAATTTAAGGAAAGAGGTTATAAGAAAGAAACAATAAATAGAGCAACAGAGAGCGCAAGAAACACAGAGAGAAAAGAACTATTAGAGTATAAACATAAATCTAATAATTATATGTCAGATGAGTTCAATGTCCCTTTTATAAATGACTTCAGCGAAGACCATTTACTAGTGAAAAAAATTTTAAGAAAACACTGGCATCTCCTAAAAAATCACCCAATTCTAGGAGACAAAATACCACCATACCCAAGGGTAATTTATAGGAGAGCACAAAATTTAAAAATGATTCTTGCACCGAGTGAGTACAAAAAACAGAATAAAAATAAGAAATCTTTTGAGAAAGATCTAAAAGGAGGGGATGTGAAAGGTTTTTTTCCCTGCCATGTATGCAGAGCATGCCAGTATGGCATTAAAAAGAAAACTGTTAGGACTCCTAATAACACTAAGGAGTTTAAAATAGAAAACACAATAAGGTGCACTAATAAAGGAGTAATCTATATGCTGCAATGCTCTTGTGAACTTTTTTACATAGGAGAAACGACGCGAATGCTAAGGGACAGGATAAGGGAGCATATCTGTAACATCAAAAAAGGGAACCTGGACACTTATCTTTATAAACATTTTATTGAAATACACAAAAATAGAGTCTCAGATATGAAGTATTGGGGATTATATAAAGTGAAACCCAATTGGAGAGGGGGAGATTTAGAAGCATCTATTCTAAAAAAAGAAGCAGAATTCATATACAACTTCAACACGATTCACCCCCACGGTTTGAATTCAGAAATGGATATATCTCCTTTTCTAGGCACACAGTAATCACTATCTTTAATAAATTTGTATAACTAGTTTTAGTCACTAAAAAATGTATTATCCTAGAGATTTTTTCAAAAAAAAAAAAAAAAAAAAAAGGGATAATTAATTCCTTTACACAAACATATCACCACCTTATTTGTTTCCCCCCCCCCCCCTCTCCCCTTTGTAATAGTATCTATATAATGGAGCCACTAAAATAAAGGGATAATTTTTTCTCTTGCACAAACATATCACCACATTATTTGTTTTTCTCCCCTTTCACTTTTGTAATAGTACCTATATCATGGAGCCACTTGAAAATTCTTCACCTAAGACACTTGGAAAAATAATATATTTATATAAAAAATTAATTGGGATTATTATTTTAAAATAAATGGATTTCTAAACTAATTTATTCTAAAGATTTGTCAAAAGTTTAAAATGTTAATTGGTGTAATAGAAAATGAATGTGAAAATTAAATAAACTGTTAAAATATAAATGGTTGAACCCCTTGGCATATGTTAAGTAATGGAGAAAGGCTGTTAGGAATAATGAAAAAAGAAATCGGTTAACCACTCTGATATGACCTAAATAAAAAGTTAGAAAACAAAATAGGATATTTGAACAAAAGGACTCTAGGACCCAGTGGAAAAGAGAAACAGAAACAGTGAATGGACCAATGGAAATCAAGTCAGTGCTATATAAAGGTGTAAGGTGTGATCACACTTTATCTTGATAAAGCCAGGGTTGCTGGCGAAACATGTTGATATCTGTGTGAACACCAAGAAAGAAAAAGCCTGTTTTTTTCCTGCGTACAGAAGTACTTAAGTGCAGGAGATTGAGGAACTACAAACACAAAAGCTAACTTGCGCAAGTTACAGAAACAAAAGGATTGTCTACAGTTTGGTGCTGTAATCAGAGCACTTCTACAAAGACCAGTGACAAGGTAACACAAAGAAAATTACCTACCGGAACCCCTTGTCTGAGAGTCAAACTGAGGA